>NC_132928.1:81344098-81645440 GCF_047675955.1 Chlorocebus sabaeus
CAGAAATAGGGAGGTGGACTAGTACTAATGATGAAAGGAAAATGTAAAATGGACATAAATAATCAGATGTTTACCAGAAGCTATTTTGTCCAGTGACCTTGAGAACAGAAGTTGGATGGTTAATGGTTAATTGAAAGGTCAAAAAATACATGACAGGTGATGTATATGTGGGGCTAAGACATATTTTTTGTGTGTAAGGATCACCTGATTTGGCATGCCATGTCATTTGCCCTGGATAAACAACGCCCAAAATACATCTTTTATTGCACCCAATTTTGATTTCTCTAAACCAAATGAGGACGTGAAGACACTTGGGAAACAGCCTTCATGCAGAATTTCCTGTTTTAATGGCCTTGCCCACCAAGTCTTTTACATTTATTTCAGGCACACCTAATTGGACAAACTTTTTGTGTGTGGTGGGGTGGAAATTCAGCTCTGTTGAATGTTTCTAAATCATTCCACTGTGTTTTCATAGAATCAGCAACTCTTTTTTTTAACACTCATATTTCTGAATTCATCAACGATGGAATTACGTTTATGTAAGCAGCACACATAGGCTTGGGAAGAAACACGGCTGACTTTAGGAAGTAGAGCACAACTGGTGGGAACACAAGCACCCATTTATGCTGGAGAGCAGCAGTCATTGGCCATAGTACTGAGTGTGCTGTGGACATCTTTCATGTGTTTGACAGAGGGAAAAGGAAAGGGTTTGCTGTTGGATGATCAGGGTAAGTGGTGCTCCATTTGGAGAGCTTCTCCTGTCCTTTGGAAGGAACTACCTGAGTCAGACAAGTACAGATGTACAACATAAGAACTGGTTAAGAAGAATCTGCATTGCATTCTCCATGAACTGCCTTTCCTCCTTCTTTTTTTAAGACAGGGTCTCACTCTCTTGCCCAGGCCAGAGTACAGTGGCACTGTCACTGCTTACTGCAGCCTTAACATCCTGGGCTCAATTGATCCTTCCACCTCAGCCTCCCGAGTAGCTGGGACTATAGGCATGCACCACCATGCCAGCTAATTTTTGTATTTTTTATAGAGACAGGGTCTCACTTTGTTGCCCAGGCTGGTCTCGAACTCCTGGGCTCAAGCCATCTGCCCACCTTGGCCTCCAATTGGGATTATAGGCATGAGCCACTGCACCTGACCAATTTTTTTCTTTGTGTCAGAGAAAGGCCAACTTGGAGGCAGAAGAAAGGGAAGTTTATCTGTTCCCTTTCTGCTTTCTCTGTTCCTGGCTTAAGAACATCAGCCTCACCCCACCCAGAAGCTGGGCCAGTGGAGCTTTTATATACTGAGCAAACCATCCATAGCTACTTGGCAATAAAAGCAGTGGACACTGTTCAGCCTGGAGAATATACCTCATGTACAGGTTGTCAGGCGACCTGCTGCCCGGTTGGGGCTGCCTGGGGCTGCGGCCTGCTTTCTCGGATGGGGAGCTGATCTACTCCTTGCATAAAAGTCATGGAAGAACTACTTTCTTAGAAGACTGAATGGCTGAAAATACAAATAACTTCAAATGGGTTTAGGAAACTCTTGGATTAAGAACCCATGCTTGGCCAGGCACAGTGTCTCACGTCTGTAATCCCAGCACTTTGGGAGGCTGAGGCAGGCGGATCGCCTGAGTTCGAGTTCGAGACCAGCCTGGCCAACATGGCAAAACTGTCTCTACTAAAAATACAAAAATGACCCAGGCACCATGGCACGTGTCTGTAAGCCTGAGGCTGAGACGGGAGAATCACTTGAATTCAGGAGGCAGAGGTTACAGTGAGCCGAGATCGTGCCACGGCACTCCAGTCTGGGCGACAGAGCAAGACTTCATCTCAAAAACAAAACAAAACTATGCCTCATTCTTAAAAGACATTATGAATGCATTAAGACTCATTGCTAAATGAGGAATACACAAATCAATAGGTAATGAACAACTATTCTCTCTCTAAATTGGGCGAATATAATCCTTCCACTTTTCCTTTTATTTTGGGGGGAAGAAGGGGATCTGAGCATCCATTCTATTTTTCTTCCTTAATTAGGTCTTAGTGTCTATCAAGATGGTGATACATACACTGTCTTAAATAACTGCCTGTTTACTCCTTTGCTACACTGCTGTGACCCAAAGGGGTGGGGCAGCACTGTTACAAATGTGTTTTATAGACAATCTGCCCTTCACAGATAGTCTTTGAAAAAAGGATTGCATGATATCTTAGTTTTGGGACATACTGCATAAGCTATCTACTTTTTAGAGAGTCAAAATGTACATTAGGATATTAAAAGCATTGATAAGTCTTCAGAATTATTAACCATTTTTAAAATTTAAGTTATAGTTAAAATAATATAAATAAAAATATTTGTAAACATTTAAAACTTTACAAAGAAAGGTAAGAAGATATGGCGTGAAGAGCTTCAGACTTCCCTGTGGGGTGGTTGTTGGAGACATGTCACCTAACTAAGCGTGTAAATGGCTCCCTGTGGCATTTCTTAGAGGAGCTAGTTTCTGTGTGGCCTTGTGATCATCTTTCACCCTTCCTGTCCCAACCGTGGCTTTTATTTTGGCTTTATTTCCCTGATACCATAGTGTGCAGCAGGATTCCCGAGTCCTTGCTTCCTAACTCATGGGCCAGGGGAGCTGCTCAAGGCTGTAGCTGCTGCAGGCGTCCGCATTACTGAACAATGGGAGGTGTCATCCACAGGTGAAGCTTGAGATGTGGCTCATCTAGGCTCCTGGGACCTTGTCAAGGCGTAGATTCAGAGAGAAACAGGTCCTCCAGGGCTTGGTTATGTCCGTTACTAAATCTGGCTGTAGCAAACAAGGAGAGTAAACATCTTTTCTTTATAGTTCATGGGCTCTGAAAAGGGATTTTCTGTTGTTCTGCTCTTCCTTCTCAGGAATCTAGAATCATGTGTGAATAGAAGTAGAGAGGTGGTTGGTGTTTGTTCGTGTATTTGTTTTATTTATAGTTCTTTCAATACACATACATACATTCTTCAGATATGTATTGCGTTCTAACAATGGTAGCAGGGGCCTGTGGTAGGCTTCGGGGTTGAAAAGATATGTAACACTTAACCCTTGTCTCTGAGAATTCACAGTCCGGGTGCTCTTGCCTGGAAGACCTTTTCCTCCCCTGCCTAGAGACCTCTTATTTCCCAAGACCAGGTCAGTCGTCACCTCCAGTACAGCCTTCCTGAACGCCACTCTCTGTGTTACTCAGTACTTCATTCAGACAGCAGTTTGCTCAAACATACAGGACATGATAATTATTCTTTGACTGTCCGACTTGTTTAGACTGTGTACTCCTTAAGGACAGGAACCGTACTCTGGTCATCTTTGTATCTCTTGCCTGTAATTCAGATCCTGGCCCTTAGAAGGCATTTACTAAATGAATTTATAGTCCTTTTTATCTTCTTTTTTAAAATCATCATATTTATATCATCCTTTTTATCTCCTAAAATTGTAGAAGGATAAAAATGAGACAAAAGCAGAACTTCATGTGTATGTGTAACATGTAAAAAACATTTTATAACCTCTCATGTATATCTTCATGTTTGGAAAACCTACTCAATATATGTGTGTCTGATTACTATTATTAAGTAATAAAAATCTATAGTTTTATTGTATAATGATGCACATCCAGTGGACACTCAATAAGTATTAATCACACTAGTAACTATGCTTTGATCTCATTAGAGCAGGAATGGCTCCCTCGCTCTAGTTAGGCTATTTAACAGCTCGTTGTGTTATTAGCTGATCCTTGTTTTTCAAGGTTTGTAGGTCATGTTTAATGGAGCGACTTGCTAAGGTTGTTAGCAGTTACATAAATGACTCTGACTTTACAAATTTTATGATAGCCATTTGGAATGAATTATATATTTTCCAAGCTTTTGATTTCCGCAGCGGCTGATACATTAAAGAATAATTGGTAAGTTGCAAAATTTGTGACAGTTTTGTTTTTAAAAAATCAGCTAAATTTGGCTTTTTACATATTGCTAGTGATTTCTGTATCATAGATGAAGGAGATAGCATAGACTTGAGGCTGGGAAACACGTTTCTTCTTTCACATAGCCAGGCAGAACAGCCCTTGGAAGACGATCCTTGGAAACACATTATCATTTCTTGTTCAAACCAAATATACTTAACTTCTGTATCTCTTCCACTTTAAAATCATTATTTTTGTGACCGACGTCTGGAAGTGCCCCAGTTTTTCCACATGGCCCTTAACACAGAGTGTTAGTGTTGCATTTCATAGTTCTCATTTTGAATTATGCCACTGTGTTCACTAGCAGGGTTACCTCCTGTTAGGCCCGACTGGACCATGGAGTCCTGGACTCCTTTTGGCTTTTTGCCTAGAGTAGGGAGGCCTCAGTAACTGCAAATGTGGCAATTCGGACAGTCCCTTGGCCCTTTCCCCTTAGGTCCACACTCCCATCTTGGGATTCTGTCTTCTCCACTTCAATAAATGGCTCCAAGGAAGAGCTTGAAAATGTGTTTGGATCTGATTGCCAAATTTCTCACCAGAACTATTCTTTCAGAGTGGGATTTTTGAGGTTGGGTAGGGGCAGGGTTAAAAACATGAGCTTTCTCTAGAGGCCAACATTCCCTGATTCTAGGCAGTTAGTCAGTCCTTTTCTCATGGTAAATGTCTCTGTTTTCTAGCTCTTAGAGCACCATATTCACGGCATTCAGTGTCCTTCTCTCATTAGATTGTGAGGTCATCAGTGTGAACCATGTGTTATCAATCTCTGAAGTCCCAGTATATGAAACTGTATTGAATTAATGAATGATTCTGTAGGAACAGACATTGTTTTCATTTAAAAGTTCTTAGGTAGTGGTTAGGATTAATATAGGCTGATTCCATATGTGTCCTCAGTTCTTTCCAGCACGCCATTAGGGTTTGAACTCCCCTGACTTCATTAGCTAATTTGCAACTCCTTTAAGCTACTGTATAGTTTGGTTCTTTTGAAACAGAAAACCAGCGAAAAATACAAAAATGATTGAATACCTATTACATGATAGGAATTCTGCAGACCTTGGAGATAATGGAAGATAAATCAGTCACTGACTTCCAGAGATTCTCGTCTGGTGGGAAAGCAGGTATTCTAGCCTTGCTAGCCCCTGTTTTAGCAGAGATATGTGTGGACAGCATAGGGTATGTATAACTTGTTTATTTTTGTTCGTTTGTTTTGTTATATAACCTGTTTTTTTGCTTGTTTGTTTGTTTTGAGACAGAGTCTTGCTCTGTTGCCCAGGCTAGGAGTACAGTGGTACGATCTTGGCTCACTGCAACCTCCGCCTCTCGGGTTCAAGCGATTCTTCTGCCTCAGCCTCCCGAGTAGCTGGGATTATAGGTGTGTGCCACCACACCTGGCTAATATTTGTATTTTTAGTAGAGACGGGGTTTCACCATGTTGGTCAGGCTGGTCTCGAACCCCTGACCTCAGGTGATCCTTCCGCCTTGGCCTCCCAAAACGCTGGGATTACAGGCATTAGGATTAATATAGCATTTAATTCTAAAATGCTGCTGAAATGACTTGTTGAAAAAAAAGCGTTTATTGATATGACAAAATGTTCAAAATATATCCCCTAAGGGGAAATAGGATAAAAGTAGTATACTTTATTTCATCTTTTGCACACACAGAAGGTACATAGTCATAGATCTCTAGATGGATATGTACCCAAATGTAACATCATCTTCATACTCTAGCTTGTGTATCTCACACATGTAGACTCAAATTTTGCCCCATGTCAGTTTGTACCTAGAACTCAGCATCTCCTTGAGTTTCCCAAAGGATTTCATAGGCACACATGTACTGCTGATCAGTGTAGATTTTACTGAAGATATTATAAGAAGATGGAAAACATTCATGCTATACCTCCCTTAGAAACAACATAACAATCTCCCTTAATACTTAGTTCTCCCCTCCATAGTCCTTTCCTGGTTGCATTCCCAACTTGGAACTTTTTTTTTCCTATCTCCCAGTTTCCTTAACCCTATAACTTTCTAATTCTTTGCCTTCTCATATTTCTAGGAGCCAGACATTCCTCACCCCCTTCTATTATGCAGAACCATCCAGTTCTGCCACAACTCTTGCCTTAAATGTACATATTCAGAGTCGCCTGCATCTTGAGTAAGCACACATTGTACACACGTGCATACAGACACTTACATATATATACTAAAGGAAATTTAAGCCAGGCCCAATGGCTCACGCCTGTAATCCCAGCACTTTGGGAGACCAAGTTGGGTGGCTCACTTGATCTCACAAGTTCAAAATCAGCCTAGACAACATAGAGAAACCCCGTCTCTACAAAAAAAGAAATACAAAAGTCAGCCAGCTTGGTGGTGCATGCCTGTAATCCCAGCTACTCAGGAGGCTGAGGTGGGAGGATTGTTTGAGCCCAGGAGGCAGAGGTTGCAGTGAGCCAAGATCACTGCCACTGCACTCCAGCCTGGACAATAGAGCCAGACTTTGTCTCAAAAAGTAAAATAAAAAGTTGATTGTGGCCTGCTAAGGTAATTTTGTGACCCACTAAAGGGTCATGACCCATAGTTAAAAAACCCTTCCATCAAAGGCCCTTTAACAACCACACAGCTGCTGAATAAAATTGTCTCCCTCTTGTTACTTCTCGTTACACCTGCGTGTGCATGCTCATGCATTTCCATGTGTGCACACACACATAGAGGCAAGAGGCCACACACCAGAAAGGAATACAGTAGTGCTCTCTGGGATTACTGGTGTGCCTTCTTCCACTGCACTTTCTGACCATTTCTAAGTTTTCTGCACTAAGCATGTGTTACTTTGTAAAAGGAAATGCAAACAGTAACAGGCTCAGTTGAGGTTTTTCATCTTCCCCTTTTCACTACCTCCCGTAGTAACCCTTGCAAACAGAGTTAGACTCCTCTCTCTCTTTCTCCGTCGTGCCTTTTTGACTTCTCCCTACCCCTGAGATGATCTTTTTTTTTTTTTTTTTTTTTTTTTTGAGACAGTAGCTGGCTCTATTACCCAAGCTGGAGTGCAGTGGTGAATCACAGCTTACTGCAGCCTCAAACTCCTGGCCTCTAGGGATCCTTCTCCCTCAGCTTTTTGAGTAGCTGACACTGTAAGTGTGCACTATCACACCTGGCTCTCTCTCTCTCTCTCTCTCTCTATATATATATATATATATATATATATTTATTTATTTTAGAAATGGGGTCCTACTGTGTTGCCCAGGTTGGTTTTGAACTCCTAGACTCAAGTGATCCTCCTGCCTCACCCTCCCAAAGTACTGGGATTACAGGTGTGAACCTGCAATGAGATTCTTATACTGAAATGCATAGATGGGCTGTGAACTTTCAGAAAATGTATATAAAACTTAATGTTTACTCATTTCTTTTCTGAGAAGCAGATCCAATTATTCCGTGAGGGCTTCTGTTGTGCTGGGCAAGGTTCTAGGTCTTATCCTTTAGCAGCCTCTCAAAACATTGAGGAACTGAGTGACTCCCCTCACTCTGTTGTTTTCCTTCTTTGTACTGTGAGTGCCACGAGGCAAGGACTTCATCTGTCTTTCTCATCACTGGTTTCCTGCTGCCCGGTACAGTGACTGGAACATAGTAGGCACTCACAAAGTGTAGTGTTCAGAATGACTAGGCATTATGAGGTAGAAAATACATTGATCTTATGACTCTCCTTTTCTGGAGTTGATGAGATATCATGATGTTATTTGAGGGTGCATGAAGTAATCAAAAGTATTCTAGGACTCTGGGAATTCAGACTGGGGATCGCAAAATTTGGAGCAGGTTTCGATTGGCACTCAGGTGGGCATCTGTCTCCCTGTCCCACCAGCTGTACTCTGCAGTCGCTTGTAAATTACCCTCTTCTTGGTGGGCTTGAGGCCCCAACCCAAGACTGCAGAGTCAGTGCAACATAAAAGTCCAGGTCTCCTGACTCAGAGTCGAGACTATGGCAGCACTCCTGAGCTTGACTTTCCCTTGGCTTCGTTTAGTATGGTTCATTTTGTTTTTGAAGGTAGTTTGTTCCATAGAAACCAGACAGGGTGCTGTTTAAATAGTAGGCTGATGTCTCAATGTAACATATTGGCCCACTGAGCTCTACAAGAGTGTGAATCACAAACCCGCCTCTGTACATTTCTGATACAGTGTGAATGTTCTGGATGTAAGAAAATCCCGTTTCAAATGATCAGGTTATCTCATTTTGCCATCAATCGTTATCTTGAAATGTTAAGTTGATAGAATAACTGCTGTTCCTGGCTAAATAGTTTCTCTCAACTGCAGCAAAATATTTTTAAAATCAGGTAATTCAGCCACTAATCCAAATTTTATTTGGTTTATTTTCTTCAGGCTGTGTATATAATACTGGGACTGAGTGTTTAAAGTTCAGCTCAGTGTGTAGTATTCCTGTGATAATTTCAGCACATAAAATAAGATGTTTACAAAAGCCAACCTGAGACCGATATTCTCCAGCAGTTTAGCAGCAAATTCCTACTCTGGGTATATAACAATGATTGGGATCTTTCTGTTGGCTTTACATAAACTCAGATTAGTAGTAAAATCTAAGTACCATCCCATTTGGCAAACTCTTAACTTCAAGCAGTCACAAATTTGCTTCTGATTGTGCTTTTCATTCGCACCTAGCTCAGATTTTTGCCTGATGCTTTTTTAAATCCTCTAATTTACATACTGTGGTAAATTTAAAATGAGAACAGATGAATGCTGCTAAACTTTTCTATTTCACTGATGAATATGGTATTTTGCTTTAACTATCTAGCTGTTATATATTCAATGACCTTTAAAACATGAAATAGATACTTCTTTTCATATATACTGTGCAAGATGAATTATTAGTATTGTCTTCCTCTGAAACTATGAAACTGAGACACAGAGGCCAAGCAGAGCATCTGGGAACTGATTTCCATAGGACTAAAATCAGTGTCCTATTCCCGGCACTCACACCCAGTCAGCTGGTCAGAGAGGCCTGGTTCACTCACGTTTGGTTATCTTGGAAGTGTGGGAGGTAATGCATCTACTCTGAATGCACTTCTTTCCTTACCCTACAGCCCCAGCGCGCCACAGTCTACATCACTGTACCCGACTGTGCATGTTGGAACAAGTGCGAGTAAGGGAAGAGGTCACAGTTTTTGAGTGGCTAATAGGAATTTGGCTGCAGCTAAGAATATGTTATCTCACATATTGTTGTTAATAATAATAATAATGATAATAATAGTGTTCTCCAAAGGAGCGAAAGGAGAGTTGGAGAAGTTAAATTATTCAACAACTGAGATATCTAAAGCCCGTGCTCTGTACTATCTTCTGTTTGTCCCTGTTATCTTGTTTAGTGAGCAGCATAGCATTTTGCAAGAGTGGGCCATTCACCTGCTCAGGATTTCAGTCAGCGTAACAAATGTGCCATCCACTGTGGTAGGTGTCTGGGGTAATCAGAGAAAACTTCCCAGATACGGTGGAAATAAACTGCTTGACAAAATGAATAGAATCCACCATCACATAATTTTCTAACTGTTCATTTGCTTTCAACAACCAAAATCACTATTAATTTTGAAACTATATACACTACTTAGGATTAAAATGCCGTAATTCACAAGACGAGGAAAATCTAGGGCACATTTTAAAAGAAAAGTGTAATTTTGAAAGGAGGAAATCTATTTCAGAATGAAGAAATGAAAACTTTTGAAAGCTTTAACAAAAAATTCCTAGGGAATTTTGAAGTTTTATTTTGCCCTAACATGAAAAAGTAGGCCAGTTGCTAAACATTAATTGCTTTACTTCCATCTATCTTTATTTGTATTTGTATTTTTTTAGATGGAATCTCGCTGTGTTGCCCAGGCTAGGGTGCAGTGGTGCTATGTCAGCTCACTGCAATCTCCGCCTCCTGGGTTGGAGGAACTCTCCTGCCTCAGTCTCCCAAGTAGCTGGGATTACAGGTGTCAGCTACCACGCCCAGCTAATTTTTGTTTTTTTAATAGAGTTGGGTTTCGCCATGTTGGCCAGACTGGTCTCGAACTCTTGACCTCAAGTGATCCGCCTGCCTTGGCCTCCCAACGTGCAGGGATTACAGGCGAGAGCCACTGTGCCTGGCCTACTTCCATCTATCTTGATCACTCTTGATCATGCTGAGAGACTAGAGGCTCTGAAATTTAATAAATGACCCTAATTCAAAATATCTTACTCCAAATTCAGCTTGATAGAAAGCCAAACTGTTGTCAATATATCTCACTTTTACCAAACCCAACATACATATTTACAAAATAGATTAGTTAAGTAGTCATTCTTCACTTAGCAACATAATTCATTGTAGTAAGTTCCCCTTGTAATGCATATAAATGTGATTTAGTTTATTAGAACCCTGTGTAAGTGCAAAGTACATTTGATAATGTTACTCAACAAATTAGTTTCTCATTTGTCCAAATATTTGGTTGGGCATTGTTGTGGCCCCTAAGGAAGCAAACAAGTGGGTCACGACGGCCTCTGGATCGGAGGGATGTGTGTTCCGGGAGCAAGGACTGTTGGTGTGGGCTGATCGCTGGTCTACAGGCTGTGGGAGCTCGGAGCATGGACCCAGTCAGTTCCGTCTCCATCATCCTAGTTTTCTGGATCTTCCAACTCCTTATTCATCGAATGAACCAGGAGCATGCAGAATTTATCTTGGTGGAAAGCCTTTCTTCTCAGTTTTCTCTCCCTGTTTTGGTTTACTGAACAGGGAAGCCTGACATAATTAGGTCTGAGAAGAGTCATCGGGTTCTGCTCTCATCCTTGATCCTGCCCTGGTTGGTAGGGAAATTCTGTTATTAATTCTGTGGCTGGCTTGGGTCATGCAGATGACCCAGGGTCAGTGAGCTGTTCAGGTTGTCAAAAGCTAAATGACGTGGGACCCTTCTGGGGATTAGTTTAATGAAGCTGCATAAATATAGTCAGATGACAAATTTGGAGATGAAGTGGCAGAGTAAATAGTATTTTTTAAAAATGCATGTCTCTGAATGTAATAGTAAACCTGTATGGGAGGCTCTGCTTAGAGAGAAATTAGAGTGAGCTATTAGCTATGCCTATGTGTTTATTTTCATGTAAATACATCAAGAAAGCTAGATTTTCTTGCTTTTATTTTTATACCAATATGCCTAGGTTAAAGTGGGTCATTCCCAGCATTTAAAAAGGGGGTAGAGGGAAGGCAATTTACTTGGTTTTGGTAAAGGGGTTGGGGATTATTTTATATTTTATTTATGGGGCAATCTTCCTTCTCTATCTCTTCATTCTTATTGTGCTTTTCCTGGACTTTGTAATCTGATCATACTTAACTTTCTATTGTAGAATTGGGGTGGAATACCTAGAGTTCAACTTGAAAATCTTTTGGTAGATGCTATATCTTTAATAAATGTTAAATACAGGCATCACACTTTTAAAGAACATTTGTTTTTTAAGGGTCTTTGTGCATTCATCTGAGGAAAAAGCAACCAAATCTGTTTTATTCAAATTCCAAATTCTAGGGGAGCAGATTGTCACAGAATATACAGTGATAAACTTCCAAAAAGGAAAATGGGCGGAAGATCGTAGGTATTTATCACGCACGCTAGAAACATTAATGCTTTGTGAGGAATCAGCAGATCTCCCATTCTCTTTTGGTTGAGTGCACCTTATTTTGTAAAGAATTAATTTATTGATTATTTCCTATTTTTTTCTTTAAGGAAAAATCTTATAAATATTCATATTCAGAATAGCATGTGTCTATTCTGTTGATCCTGAAGCCATAAAAGAAGTTTCATTCTCAGTGTCATATTGACAATGAAAATTATCACAAAACCAAAAATAATTCATGTAAATGTCCGCATTGTTTCATCATTGGTTTTAGATCCAAAGCATCATTCTTTCTGTTTAAAGTGGCCATTCGGAACTGAATGTTTTAAATGACTTATAGGAGCCCTGTAGAAAATATACAGAAAGAATTCACCTTTTAAGTAAAAATATATTTGCTTTGCTTGGCCTGTCAGTTTCCGTATTTGCAGTGGCTTCCCATTATTGACTAGCATCATGCATTGAGGATTAGGTTTTCAAATGCTGTGTATTTACTTCTGAACTTCTCTGCTGGTAACAGTCTGTGCATACGTGACATTTGTAATCCTGATGGTTGATTTCAAAGTATGGTATCTAAGTCCAATTTTTCATGCGTTTTATGAAGCTTTTGTCCTTAACACATTGATTTAAGTCGCTCAAAATTGATTCTTAAAAGAGAGATCATTTCTATGTTTACATAATTGCAACCTCAAGCGTACTTTGCAAATTTTAGCTGGCACTCTCCAATCCCTCTGTTAAGTGGTTATCAAGGGTGGTTATTACCATTTACAACATGAGGAAACCAGGAGACAGGGATTTTATTGACTTACACTGTAAGACAACGTTGCTGCTAGTCTGTTAATACGCGTTTTCTTCTCTTTTCTAAACAGATTTTAAAATTTGGCTATCATATGCAAGGCATCACTCTCTGTCAGAAATATAATTGTCAGGTGTCCTGGTATGGATAGAGGTCCTGCAGAACCTTCAGGACCCATCCCAAAATGAAGAAGACACAAGATACAGTTATGTTCTGTCCTCCTCTTGACTTCTGTGTGGGTCAGAGTGAGT
Organism: Chlorocebus sabaeus; assembly: GCF_047675955.1. Taxonomy (NCBI): domain Eukaryota; kingdom Metazoa; phylum Chordata; class Mammalia; order Primates; family Cercopithecidae; genus Chlorocebus; species Chlorocebus sabaeus. Next base: position 81,356,719 of record NC_132928.1, read on the forward strand.
TACTAATTTTAGAAGTGTTCTCGTGAAGACATCTGACTATTCAGCACACACAATCTTAAGGTCTTTGCTGTAAGAAGCTCAACCATCCTTTAGCCTCCCCGGCCAGGGATCCTGGCCTCTGCTTTTGTGTTTCAAGAATTCTTGGTTCTGGCCCTTTCCTTGATTCCCTAATTTCCACAGTTTGACAGCACTGAATGTTGTGTTAAACTTCTTGCTACCATGTAAAAATTTCCTGACACCTCTTGCAATAATTGTTATTATATAATATATAATTATGTAAGATGTAACAACTATATAATAATCATCATTGTAATTCTTATCACTGTTGTAGCAGCAGCTTAGAGGGTGCTTGCTGTATACCAGCTCCTCTTCTAAGCACTTACCTTTTAAACCCACTGAATTTTCATAACCACCACGTGAAGAGAGTACTAGCAATATCCCCATTTTAGCAATGAGGAAACTGAGGCACAGTGAGGTGAAGTAACTGGCTGAAGGTCACACAGCTACTATGTGAGAGATGCCGAACTTGAACCTGGGCAGTGTTGCTGCCCATTCTGGGAAGAAGGAATGCTGATTTGAAGAATCTCAGCAATACTTTAGCTCCCATAATAGTAAAAATTTTTAGAAGCTCTTCCTGTGATTCCAATCAGATGTGGCATTGTTTTATATTCCCATTCTCAGTGATCTCTAAATGGCATTCCTGCCACTAAACTGCCACTGTTTTCCTACAAGGGACATCTGATCAGTTTCTGAATTGAGTCCCAGGATACGTGCCTTAAGCTATTGCATGAATCTCCTCTATGTAGGAAATTCTTGTGTTCTGATAGATGGAGAAAAATGTGGTGGAGATAGTAAAATATTACCAGTTTCAAATGTGTTTATGTTACCTTAAATTTGAGGCAGATTATGGACAGTGAGAAGAAAAAGAAGAGGAGCAATAATTTGAAATAGAAGAGTGACAGAAAGGACAATTTGGTAAAGCCTTTCCTTCCCATAATGAAAAAAGTAGTCCCTCATTATTGACAGTTCACTCAGACGTTACTGTACTTTACAATCGTCTTTCAGGGTTTCTTCCAATTTATGATTGGGGAGGTGGAGGCTCGGAGGGAGGAAGTGTGGCCACAGCTGCACAGGCCTAGGAGGGAAAGCTAGAATTTAAATAGGTTTGCCTGACTCGAAAGCTTGTGCTGTCACTGAAAGACCATAGTATCTTTCTGCCTCTAAAGAGAAGATGGTCCTGTTGGACCTGGAAAATCAGTGGCTAACATGGGGCTTTTCAAGATGCAATAAGATGGAGGAGGCCAGAGGTTCAGCACGTGCTGCCAGAAACAAGTCACGGAATAATGGAGGCATATTACAGAGAGGCTTGGGGGGTGGGGGGTAGAAAAATTGTACCTAAAATGAAAGAAAACACAACCTTTTGAATGAGTGGGAATGGAAGGTGATACTAAAATATTTAGAAAGCTAAAAAGTTTTTGTTTTTTAAGAGACAGGGTCTTACTCTGTTGCCCAGCTTGGAGCGCAGTGGTACAATCAGAGCTCATGGCAGCCTTAACTCCTGTGCTGAAGTGATCCTCCCACTTCAACCTCCTGAATAGCTGGGACTACAGGCGTACCAACATCCTCAACACCGAAAAATGTTTTTATTTTTTTCGGGCGATGAGGTCTCACTACATTGCCCAGTCTGGTCTTGAACTCCTGGCCTTAAATGATCCTCCTGCCCAGGCCTCAAGAAGCTAGTAAGTTTCTCATCAGTTTGCACATGCTTCTGAGTATGCTAATGCTTTTTTTTTTATTACCACTCAGTGGTAATAAATGGTGATGTGGTAATTCCAAGCTGTTTAGGAAAATTTGTACTACCAAATGTCACTGTCACTCAAGGGATTATTGCATATAGGTCTTATTTTGTTTGTTCTTTTTTAAGGCTTTCTCTGCCTTTCTCCCTTCTGTTACCATGGCAGTATTAATGTTATTGATCTGAGTAGAACGTGATGTTATTCATCAGTGTGACAGACATTAGATTTGTAAAGAATCTATGTATTAGAGCAATTTATCAGGTGTTAATAATTCTCATACATTGTTTTGTTTTTTGGTCACCCAATAAGAAGCCTCTATTGAGATAAAGAGGCATGATTTTTTCTCACAAAATGGATGATTTCTTATTTTAAACACAAAGTGTGTGTAGCAAGCACTACTTTCTCTAGGAAGATCTATGGGAGGATTCCGATGGCATGTTGGTCAGCCTTCCCTGAGGTGACCCGCGGGAATGGAATTGGTGCCAGCAGGAAACAGTCATGCACAGGCCACCCAACTCACAGCATGACTGATCACCACGCCAGCCATGTCAAAACTGGACATTTCCTGTTCGCAGAGAGTTGAAGCAGGTCCATCTTGAAGAACATCTGATTGGACATTTAAAAATGGATAAAGATGATTCAGAGGACAAAAAGCCCAATTTTCCATTTTCACGAGCTATAGGTAGAGCAGCCCTAGGTGACCAGAACAAAGTGTGACCGAAGAATATTTATTATTAAGAAAGAGATGGAAATACTGGAGATGGGCATTGGCTTAACTCTATTTCAGTAATGTTGTGGTCACACCAGTAAGTCCCCAGCTTCCCTCTCCCCTGTGTAACTTTTTCTCCTTTTTCTATTTGTTGCACCCCTGATGGCAGCATGTTAGGCCTGTTCGGTTTCTCAGGTGGTGGAAGTCTGTGGCCTCTTAGCCTGTGCCTCCCAGCACACCTGAAGAAAACCACAATTCCCAGAGAGGCACTGACGCTTGTATCTTATTGCTTAATTATTATACCTATTTAATGCTACTTAGAACATTGTCAGCTGTTGAGAAAAGGTAATTATCACTAGTCAAATGAAAAACACTTTTTTGGCTGCCTTACGGATACACATTTTACTGGTACCTTGATACATAATGAAGCCTGATAGCAAAACTTTTGCTTGTCTCTTCTTCAAGCCACAGCTGTTTCCCTGCTAAATTCATCCCATCTGTCTTCCCTTCCGTAAAGCTGTAGGCAGTATAGCATAAGTACAGAAGCAGTTCAGTGCTATTTTGGATAAACATAGCTGAAATTTGAATCTTTGCCATTTGCGATGCACACATTTTGTTTTACTGCTGTAAAGAGAGCTGTCAAAATACAACTACATGGATAATTTACTAAAATGCAGTCAAATATAAGGTTGATCAGAGGGAGAGTACATTGGGTCACTCTGACTATTCCAGTCTGTGCTCTGAAAGGTGTCACTGACCTCGAGGTCCCCGTGAATTCTGTTTGGGGAGAGTTAGCATCTGAAGTCTTTGCTTTAATCCTGCAGCATGGTTTTGAGGAGTTACCAGTTCCTTTAACTGTGTCTGTGGCATGACTTTCAGAGTCTTTAAGAGGCTTCAGAAGTCCATTTTCTTCATCTTCAAAAAATTTGCACTGATGAGAGATGTTTTCTCTTTCTTGGCACAGCCAGACGGAGCTGAGCTACATGACCATTCTGCTGAGTTCCGACATTTATTTCATTGGAACCTTTGTTACCACTGAGGCAGTCTGTTTCGTTTTCATCCCATTCCTTATTTCTGGACAATTGGTGCATCTAAATGTACCATGGTACATTTTTAAAACTCAATACTATACAATGCTTTAGAGTCGAGGGAGATGTTTTCTTGAATGAATTCCTCTTCTGAATTCTAAGAAGATTCACCTGGCCCACAGCCCTCACACACATATTTACTGCTTTTTCCCATGTGCAAAGGTCTTTTCCAAGCCCAAAAGGGTCATGACCTCTTTGAGGGGAAGGGCTAATACCTAATATATTTTGGTAGCCGCTGTGGTCAGAGCTCATAAGAGGTACTTGGACTTCAGGTAAGTGAAACAACATCTTTGGGATGAGATCTTATCCCATTGGTTCTTTACTCTAAGATTTCACTTTATCTTACCCTCTCTCCACCACTTCTCAACCCTGCATCAGTGTAGCACAGAGGGAGTGAAGGGGGCTGCAGGAAAGGTGTGGAGGCCAGGCCAAGGATTGGGCCCACTACTTTCTGCCCTTCCCCATTTGCCAGAACTCAGTCACCTGGCTCACCCAGCTGCAGGAACTGGGAGGCATGACCTAGAAGAGGAGGAACCTGGGGAGTGGTGAGCTCCAGTGTTCTTGTCCCTATCATCCCTGCCTCTAAAAATAACTCTTCATAAACAAATGATAGCAAAAGTCATCTCCTGCATATAAAGACATGACAGAAAGCAATATCTTTTTAGGTAAGTGGCTGTGTGGCTATGAAGGTAGGGACAGTAACCAGTGAGGTTTCGCTCCTAACACTGTCACACACACATCTTTTTCACAAATGCCATCTTGCTAACGACTCTGCAACCTCCTCAGAGTGCAGCCTTGGTTGTCTTGTTCTCCACTGTATCCCAGCGCCCAGTAAAGAAGACATTGTAGGTGCTCAGAAAATATTTGCTGAGCAAAAATGAATGCAATGAATGCATGAATAGTAGAACAAGTTTACATTACATTTTTTTTCACATTATCTTAAAATTCCTACCTTTGGTACAGCCAGAAGACACCGGCATCTATGTGTGCATTGCGCTTCAACAGCTTTAGCAAAATCACAGTGCTGTCGGGTCTCCAGCTGCTGCCCACGAAATTGTTTACCTAGAAGGTCCCCAAGGCCTTTTCTGCACCAAGGCATTTGCCTTCTCTTATCTGGTTTTCTTTTGGCGAAGAAAAAAAAAAAACAAACCCTAGGCTCTTGGGAAGATGAAAAAAGTATATGACTGCCACACATGCAACGAACTCTCGGCTTCGACCAAAGGTGGAAATGGTTTTGTCAGTGGTTCTTTGAAAGCTGTTTATTTTAAAAGATAAATAAATCTTTCCCCTTACCCTGTGAGGACATCTGATCCAGGGCCAACAGGAGCTTTCAAAACACAGTCAAGTCCACTGATACTGTTCTTAAAAATGCATTCTTTCATTCAACAGCCGCGTGTGTTGGACCCTGTGCTGGATGCTATGGGTACCAGCAGGATTCAGTCCTGACTCTCAAGGAGCTAACATTTTAGTGCAGGAGGCAGACAGTCATAGTGCACTGTGGTAAGAGCCATGTGTAGGGTACAGAAGAAGGAACAGGTAAACATGAGGAGACCAAGAGGGGCTCTGTAGAGTGGCGACACCTGATGGCTAGGGAGAGGCAGTGTATGCAGAGGAGATTAAGGCCCTTTCTCTTCTGATCTTTTTTTGGATTGCACACTTTAGAAAACGATTTTAGACTTAAGACCCAAAATGAGAAGAAGCACATGACTTCTGGCTGGCAGCCCTGACATCCCCTATATGAGGGCATGATTCTGTGCCTTGCTGGACCTCCTGACTGCCCAGCCAGCCAGCCGGGGCTGCTCCTGTGTCTGTCCAGCCCCAAGACCAACCTGACGGAGCGGCTTCCTATAATGCCTAATGTAGCACAATCCACTCACAGTATGGGTCTAAAGCCAGATTTTTATCTTGGGAGGGAAAAAATAATATATGTGACAAAAATGTTATCCATGGTAATATTACTCATTAAATTCACCATATGATTAGTTTTTTGAGTTTTTTAGTAATCCACTGACATCTTCTCCCCGTCTTTGTGACAAGTCCAGAGCCTGTGCCTTTGACTCTGTTTGCATGAGTAGTACTCCGACATCTTTGATAGGGAGGGTAATTAGACCGTTCTGCCAATAGGGCACATGGCCACATAGACCGTTTAAATAATGAAATCTCTTGGCAATACCCATCCAAGGGGTGGATGTGAACTCTCGGTGTTCCTGTGAGAGCCAGCAGGGGTAGGGGCCACCGGCTAGAGAGAAGACTGAAAATAGCCCCTCATTCAGAGCCTTGTGTGGAAAGTTGGGTTGTTGTGCTCATATCCTCTTGACCCAAAATTGTTAACATGGTTGGATGAAATAGTGTTCCTAGAGAAGAACAGAAGTGGCTATCAAAATTAACATGGCCCCGTTTGACACCTGATCCTAAAAGTGATTTTTTTTTTTTTTTTTTTTTTTTTTTTTTTTTTTTTTGAGACGGAGTCTCGCTCTGCCGCCCAGGCTGGAGTGCAGTGGCCGGATCTCAGCTCACTGCAAGCTCCGCCTCCCGGGTTCACGCCATTCTCCTGCCTCCGCCTCCCGAGTAGCTGGGACTACAGGCGCCCGCCACCTCGCCCGGCTAGTTTTTTGTATTTTTTAGTAGAGACGGGGTTTCACCATGTTAACCAGGATGGTCTCGATCTCCTGACCTCGTGATCCGCCCGTCTCGGCCTCCCAAAGTGCTGGGATTACAGGCTTGAGCCACCGCGCCCGGCCCCTAAAAGTGATATTTATTTTTGTAAATTACAGTTGGAAGCTTGTGGTGGCATTGATGGTGCTTTTTCTGAATGTTGTACACTTGGGTTTTCCAGTTACGCGAATTGTTTTGGGGGAGCTTGTACACCTGTTCCCATCCTCTAGGGCGGGCTAGTTGCTATGTTATAAACCTTGGCCTTTGCATATACCTCTGTTTTATTCACGGGAGGTCACAACTTGGTAATTCTCTCTGATATTCAAGCAGATTATTACAAGTGCTTAGACGACTAATATAGTTAGCATTTGATTTGAAAGGGACAAAGACCAATGAATAGTTTTCTGAAACTATACTTAATATTTCATCAGGCAAGTAAGGTTGCTGCCACTTAGTTAACTGGGATGCCAAGGAATTGCTAAAAAAATCAAATTAGTACACATTATTACACATATTTACACACATTGAACTATTTCAAACCAGTATTGCTGGAATAAAGACAAAATAATACTGTGTATTTACATAACACCATAACACCTTTCATCAGAAAACTCTCAAGCCTTCGCAAACGAACTGAGCTGCACAACACCCTGTGAGGTGTGTAGGAAGTAAGGTAGAACAATAAACAAGAAGTTGATGAAGGGAAAAGGCAGGCAGGCAAGTGTGCTTGCATAGGGTGAGGGAGACTCCTGCTGGATGACCCACTGCATTCAGGTCCTGGTCGCCCCATCCTGAGGACACCTAGATTGAAAGCTCCAGTACCTGTCACAGCTGATTATAGACTTGAGTATTCATTCTTCCAGGTGGTGTTTTTCCATTCAAATTCCTGCATTTGCATTGAATTGACTGGACAGAGATACCGCATTCCTCCTCTAGGGGGCTGTAACAGTGACTCCCAGTGTGACTGATCATTTGATCATTCTTTCCCTTTCCCTAGGGCCGACTAAATACAGTTTCCTTTCTTTTTCCTTAGCCAGATTTTTTTTACTAAAGTGTGACAGTTTATTCTCTAGAAATGCCTAGAGATGGCTGGGTACATGCTAGTCCCTGGGAAAGGCACGGGTGAGTCATGGTCTCTTTTGGGAGGGTCAGGGCTGGTGGGAACAAATTCATGCCCAGGCCTGCCTCAGTGGCTGCCATGCCCAACGCCTCCCATGACAGGCCTGGCCTGGCACCGTGGCCAGAGAGAGCTGACCAGGCCTTCTGTGGAGCATCTGAGACAGGCCTGGAGCTGGAGGCAGTAGCGTGCCAGGAGAACCAGTGTGAACACAGGAATAGCAACAGTCGTGAATTTTGCTGTTAGAATTTTGGAAGAGCATACATTAACATCTTTAAATCAATTTTGAATGGACTCTTCTATTGGATATTCAAAAAGTTTAGTCCTGAAACTTAGTACTCCTTCAGTTATCCCATGCAAAAGATTTATTCACCTCATCCTTTCAGAAAAAGAACTTTCTGTATGTTAGTCTTTCACACAGCCTCTGTTTCAGCTTTACCTTTCAGATTTTCCAATAATTTAGGTGTCACAGATACCCACGATAGGATCATTTTTCGGACACTATAATTTAAATGTCTCTGAAATGTAATAAATAGAGCTTTGTCTGGGTTTTGGAAATAATGTTTTCTTCCCAAACAGCTGTTCATTTGTATTAACAGTTTTTTCTGTCTCTAACAGAAAGGCAGCATTTCTTTTTTATGTCTAATCTCATCTGCCTTTTCATCATGTTAACTGTGTTCAGTCTATTGTCGTGGTATTATTTTAATATCCTGGTGTACCACAGGCAGATGACTAGCATGACCTCAGGGCTTTCTGAAGACAAGATACACCTCATTTTTTCCATAGCCTGTTCTAGGGCCGACTATCACTCTTTCTCTTAGTGGGGTTGGCTAATTTCATTACCTATTCAATTCTTCTGAGACCATTCTGGTAAAAGCGCTGCAATAGCAATGCAGTAGGAGCAAGTCTTTGCTCCTGTATTTAACTGGCAAAGCAAAGGACTTTGGTTTTCATTTTGGGGGCCCAAGTTAACACCCAAAGGATGGCAATTTGTGAGGCCGTGATAAAGATGATGAGAACTGGCATTTGATATATAGCAACATTTGATTTATTTGATATCTGTGATCGTCTAACAACCTTGTGACGTAGGTAGAAGAATTGTTATTAAAATTAAATTTTACTTTGAAGAAATTCAGGCCCAGAGAGGCTAAATGTCGCAGATTCCCATGGCTGGTAGGCTGGGCCTCATACCCTTTCCTACTTAATGCCTCTGAGACTCATCGAAGAGAAGAGTAGTTAACAGTGCGGGTTCTGAACCCAGACAGTTTAAGTTCGAATCCCGTCTCTACTATTTCTGTGCTATGCGATTTGAGGGCAAGCTCCTTAACATGGGCGTCAACTTCTTCCTCTGTAAAATTGTAACAGTTGTGTTACCTGTGTCACAGTCTTCTCTCAAGGACTGAATGAGTTATTACACAGAAATGTTAAGAAAAGTGCAGGGCACATAGTAAGTACTCAACAAACATTAGCTAGGTGAATTGTTTCAAGTGTCCAGCACAGGAAGCAGCCCGTAATAGGAAATCAGCCTGTATTATGCCTGGGAGGTGATATTCTACAGGTCCTATTCAGTATAGACAAGCTGACTAAGGAAGGCGCTCAAGTCCGGCAGGGAAAGTTCATTCTGCCCGTACTGTTAGCAGAGTTAGAATATAACAATACTTCTGTTTTTGCGGTACAACCCAGGACTATTCCAGCCTATTAAATTAATGAGAGGCAAATAATTGACAGTGTCTGGCATTGGGGAACCAGGTCTCACTCTGGGTGGAGCAGTTAATATGCAGGTCTCCACTCTGGAGGGATAGGAGTGCCGCTTCCACATGCTGCCTTCCAGAATCCTTTCTAGATGCCGTCAAGATTTATACCCTTAAAGTTGGAAACCTATGGGGCACCTTGTGCCCAGACAGCACTAAATTCCAAGTAACGCATCTCCATTCACAACCTATTGTGCGCGGACCCCCCCTGGACACTGCTGTTGACCATTGACTGATTATGTGATCAAAGATTGGTGAATCTGGAAGCCCTGGAGGGGTAGCAAAGGCTTTCGTTTTTTTGTTTGTCTTTTTAAATCCTGTTCCCTGTTCCACTTTGAACTGGATTGAAGTCAGCAGTGAAATCAGGAGTGTGGAAGCTGTGGTACCAGAGGAGAGAACCAGTGAGAGAGACTTGGCTTATGGCAATCAGTCCCGCTCCAGTCAGATTAAGGAGACACCAGTGGGGGAGTGAACAGAATGATAGAGAACAACCCAGCTGAGATTCCAGCATCCTTGTCTTCTGTCATCAGATACAAGAGGAGAGTTCACAAGAGAAGCCCAGTGGCTTCATTCAGAGAGAGTTGTCTGGTTAAGCACATATGTACACCACAAATCCACATTTGAGTTCCACCGGTTTACATTTCTTCATGTCAGCATCTGATCAGGAACTTCCAAATGTTCTAGCCTCCTTTGCAAATAATTTTGATTTGGAAGCCTTCTCTGGATAGTTCACTTTTACTGAAAGACTATTCTCTTGATAAGAAATTTCTGACAATTTTAGTGATGTTAAATCAGATTCCACATATATAATGACAGCTTTGTTGGTGTGTATTCGTGTGTGAAACATTGAAACACATGTCATGTCCTGCCATCTAATAAAGAATACTGCCTTAATTTTTAACTATGCTGTAGGGAGCACCCAGCATTCATACACATGTATGAGTGTGTGTCAACATACATAGGATGATTGAACCATGAACTCTGTAAAGTTTGGTAGCATACACAGAAATTTAGTAAGGAAAGGATTTTTGGGCTACGAAACTTCCTTGTCAAATGCCCAGTAGCTTTAGATGAGTTCCACCCAAGAACATTGTTGTATGGACAAAAGAGAACAGGATTTTCCAGCCATCGCTACAATAATAGGTTTAGAAGACAGATCTGGGATCGTGTTCCAGCTTTACCACTTACTACCCGTGTGAACTTAGGCAAGATATTGTAGCATCTTCCAGCCTCAGTTTCTCGGTCCATAAAATGAGGATCATAATATTATCAATAATACCTTCTTCAAAGGGTTGATGTTAATTTTTTTTTTTTTTTTTTTTGAGACAGAGTCAGCTCTGTCACCCAGGCTGAAGTGCAGTGGTGTGATCTTGGCTCACTGCAACCTCCACCTCCTGGGTTCAAGCAATTCCCCTGTCTCAGTGTCCCAAGTAGCTGGAACTACAGACATCCACCACCACGCTCAGCTAATTTTTGTATTTTTAGTAGAGATGGCGTTTCACCATATTGGGCAGGCTGGTCTCGGACTCCTGACTTCAGGTGATCCACCCGCGTCGGCCTCCCAAAGTCCTGGGATTACAGGAATGAGCCACCGCGCCCGGCCTGATGTTAAGAGTTTAAAATGGGGCCAGGTGCAATGGTTCATACCTGTACCTCGGTGCTTTGGGAGACCAAGGTGGGAGGGTCACTCGAGCCCAGGAGTTTGAGGCTGCAGTGAGCTGTGATCACGCCAGTGCACTCCAGCCTGCATGACAGAGGAAGACCCTGTCTCTAAAAACATTAATTAATACAAATAAAATGGCTGAAAAAACATTTAGCACAGTAACTGCACATAGAAAGGGCTCAATACATATTGTTTACTGCTTTTGCTATTTTTATTACTGAATCACAATGACCTCATTCATTAGATAGAAGAAATACTTCCTACGTAACAGAGCTGGGTGTCAGAGTTGACTGAGCTAATGTATGTGAAAAGCACTTTGTATATGCTCTGAAGCACCCTGTGAAAATAATGACTGTATGTTTATTTACTGAGGATCTACTAAGCACCAGTCACTTTATATACTCTCCAATTCTCACAACAGTCTTGTGAGAGACATAGTATTATTTTATATGGCAAATGGGGAAACAGGCTTACGAGGATTTGCTTAGGATCATGCTCAGATTTCGACCCAGATCTGTTTTATTTTAAATTCAGATTTATCCTTCTACATAGCCACATATCAATGATGATAACCTTGAGAATTGCTAATAATAGTTTCTTGACTTTATTAATGGTTGAATTGGACTCATATTATCTAGTTTAGGCTGATTTGTCATTTTTTTGAGTAGTATAGCATCCACTGCTTGCTTTTTTTGTTAAAATGTATGATTTTGATGAAATGCACTTAATACATCCTCACTCACAAATTGTGTATGTAGCTACCTACAAAAAGTATTTGTACCACTAAGTCCTTGGCTATGAAGGCAGTTCCAAATAAAAGAACATGTCAGCAGAGTCCTAGGCAATGGCGGTGTGGTTGAAATACACATGCTGTCCTCAAGGTGAATAATTTGAAGGGCATACTTTTTTGAATGGATAAATTCTGATTTTTATTATAATTTTCAATGCTTTTTCAGTCACTCCTCATGTTTTTACATTTTAGTTACATGAATTTTCATTCATATTGTGGATTACAAGTAAACTGAATTTACAATTTGATGCCCCTGCCTGCATACTAATGATAACTAGCTTATTGCTCACCAGCTCACAGTGATCTGCTCAGATTGGCATATTGGACCCTGGGCATATTCATGAGGTAATGTATCTGCCTGTGAGTGCATGTGTGCATCTGGAACCTAGCGTATTGTAGGGAGATAGGCATGGCCTTTTCGGTTTGGTCCCTTCCTAGCTACAGGGCTTTGTGAACGTGTTCTTTTTTTTTTTTTTTTTTTTTAAATCTTCTAAGCCTCAGTCTCCTCATCTATTAAATTGGAATAATGATACCCATCTCCTAGAGTTTCTCAGCAAGTAAAGGGTACTTCAGATAATGTGCACCATACTCAAAACATGTAACTTCCCTTTCCACCCTTCTTTGTTACAAAAAACAAACAAGTATAGCAACAGTAAAACATTTGCTTTGCTTTTTCACTGGATCATAGTTCCACACACATGAAAAACCATGTCTGGTTAACCAACACAAGGTCTAAACAGATTTACAAGGGGATCAGATGCTTCACCTTTCACCTGCCTGAGATGAAGGCACCAATGAGGCTGTCCCATGTGTGCAGTGCTTTCTGCCCAGATGTGGCACAAGTGCTCCAGCTGCCCCTGACGGGACTGGGGCCTCAGCATCCCCTTTGCTCTGCCTTTTGGGTTTTTGCCCCTAAAGCATCCTGGTCATCATCACTCACATGTGCTTACCAAGTTTCCCTTCTAGTTCAGAGGAAACCCATACTTTTCACCTGTGTCTTTTTGATCCCTGGCCTGATGGAATATTTTTCTAATGCCCCCACTTTTCCCAACTGCTCTAAGTTACAAATGGCCAGATTTCAGTCATTAGGAGAGTAGGATTTTTTTTCTTTTCCTTTTCCTTTTTTTTTTTTTTTTTTTTTTTTTTGCAGCCTGTCTCACTGGGGGCTGGATTCCAAGGAAGCAGCCCGTGCACTCACAGGCCAGGAGAGCCAGGATTTCAACGGTGTCAACAATCTTTGCTCATCATACCAAAAAAGCCCTGTGTCGGTGCCGACTCATTAGCATACAGCCGTGCTGTGCTTGCTAACAAAGCAGGCTCTGGGTATCTGCTAGTTTCTCAGCTTGTCTGTCTTCCTTGACCGAAAAGAAGAGAAGAAATAGATTCAGGCAAGGGTGCTGTCCCCCTCCTGTGGCAAGAAAGCATCACAAGGATTCCCAGAGAGAGCAAGCTTTGAAGTGGTTTTAAAGTCACCATCCTTGGGAGAAACGAGACTGTCCACCCTTTGTTTTTCTGATCTTCTTTTATAGCATCAACAAGCAAAAGAAAAATCGCTATGTTCTCCAGTTAAAAATGATCGAGCCCTGCGTGCTTCCTGGTCATCTCTTTCATTGTTGTTGTTGTTGTTGTTGTTGTTGTTAGAGTGCATAAGAAGAAATATCTGTATAGGCAGAGGTACACAAGCATGCTCTCCCCTCGGTCTGTCTCTCTATCCCTCTTTTGTTGGGGGGATGGAGGGAAGAAGAAACGTACAAGCAGATGTGCTGCTAGATCTACAGGCTTCTGCCAACCATATGGCATCTTAAGGAAAGATGGTTGGAGCGTCTGGATTAGCAGAGTCGGGATGGGAAGCCATGTGTCGTGTTGGTACAGGCAGTTGTTTGAGCTCTCTCTAAATGGCTTCAGGAGATTGTGTAATGGAACAAATGGTCCTGCACGCCCAGGAACAGCCTTGCCGCTGCTGGAGAGGCAATTGGCCCTCGGGCGGGTACTGCTTCCCTTTTTCCCCCAGTATTATGTATTCTTCATTTAATGTTCTTCGAACTCTGAGACTTGACTCGGAACTTTTCAACTTATTACGCTCGTGGGTTCTGTCTGCTCTGTGTCTGCCTGAACTCTACTCTCTCCCTAATCTGGTAATTAATAATGCCCCAGTCCTCTTCTGTGTCCTCTCCCTCGGCCCTCCACAGGGGGTCCAGGCTCAGCAGGCCAGCCTTTCGTGCCTCTTGACAAAGGCCTTTTCGGAGGAGGCTGCCCTGCTATTAGGGGTTGGGGAGTGGAGGGAGGATGTATCCACCCATCAGAATTCCCGGAAGCCTCAGGAGATGGAAAATCTTTCATTTCTTAATGAGTAAACTGAGAGCTTTATGTGGTCCCAGGTGTTAAGCACATGAGAAATATGTACCGTCACTATTTTGGACCTCATGTGTGGCATTTAAAAAATTATTCTAATTTCATACTAGTGAAAGCATTGAACTATTAGGTCACACGTGCCATTTATGCAGCAATGGGAGACCTCAGGACTCTAATACATAATTTAAATACTGTATTAATATACTGTAAATTGGAGAATTGAAACACTGTGAGGCTGGCAACACATGGGCAGTATTTCAACTGTGGTCAGGTTCTCAGGCCATTCTTACTTGGGGAGGCTGGAGGTGAAAGGAGCAGTGAGACCTCACAGCTAGAACAGATCTGGTGAGTTTCTTCTCTTAGGAAGGCTCTTTGGACATTTCAGCTGCGTATTAGGGCAAACAGATCTTGTTTTGTTGGTGTGTCAGGGTCATTGCATATGCAGTGCAGTGTCTGTAGCTGCTAAAATAGTTAGGTCTGCCTCCTCCCTGGGATAGATAACAAAGCCTGAGGCTCCAGGTGTATCATACGTTGTGCTTAATGGAAGATAAAATGGCTAGTTGACTCAGACAAAGAACCCGTCCATTTTTCTGACTAAATCATCAAACCAGTTTGAATTAAGTCATCAGTTTGAGTCCCTGAGAGTAGCTGGTCAGTACCTGGTGGGCGTTTTTGTTTGGTTGTCTGTTTCTAAGTCCAGGACTGGAGAAAGAGGTCAGTACCTGGTTTGTGCTGCACGCCATGGGGGCAGAGTGCCCTTCTTCGTTTCTCACAGGCAATGACCCCAACTGCCCAGGACCCCAACAACGGGAGCAGGTAAGAAGTGCAGCTTCCAGGTTAAAAATCAATTCACCTACGGTCAGCTGTGTCCAGGTTAAAAATGAGTCGCCTGTGGTCAACTGTGGGAGATAGGAAGCTGTCATGCCTATTGCAGCTTCCCTCAAAGGTACTTTGAGCAATGAAAATACATTCTCATTTATTTGCTGTGGAACAATGCAAAGCCTTCCTCAAAAAAAGAAATGAAACCTGGAGAATGTGTGACTGAACTCTAGTAGGAGAAAAGGACATAAGTCTAGAAATCTCAAGTGTCTTCAAACTGTTATTATTTTTATGGACTTGTGACTCCAGCAAACAACTTTTACTATCTTAAACAAGGTCATCTGAAAATCATTTGAAGATTGTTACCAAATTCCTTCGTAAATATTTTCTACAAGCATAAATGTCAACCAGAAATTTCAGATAAGGTACTATTTCTCCTGTGTGAATTCTTTGTATTTAAAATTCATCTCATATACATAGGTTTTAAAACACGTTTTTAAATTTTCAGAGCTCATTTCATGCTGAACATGTTAAGTGCTAGGATATTCTTACTTTGTCTTCCGAGTTTAGGATCTGTGCGGGGGTGAGGGGGGTATCTGTAGAAAGCATAATTTTGATTGTTATCCACCAATTGGAAGATATCACTACTTTAATCCCTTTTACCTTCCAAGTGTACATGGTCCCAAATTTGTCAGTCTTAGAATTTCTTGAAACAATGCAATTAAACTGCAACATATTTCCTAACATTCTTAATTAAGACAGTGACTGAAAAATGTAGATTAACAGAAGTTACTGTTTTTATCAACATATTTTCTCTCTCTTTCCCGCCACCATCACATCCCCCTCCCCCCACCCCTTTTTGCTTTAAATGTCTGATGTCAGTTTCATCCACATGTACATTATGCACATGGCACTGAAGAAACAAAGTAAAAAATTCTCTTTTAATTCTGAGCTGCATGCCCAGCGCCACATGCACTGTCTGTTACATGTCGCTTCTTATGAGGTTCATGCTGGGAAGTTTCTTTTTAAAGGCGAAGTGTTTCTGAAGGAAAGAGTTCAGGTTGGGCAGATTGTGTTAGAAAAATCTTACTGTCTCCGAGTGGAATTAATATACTGATTATTCTGTGCAGGCTCAAACTGGCAGCGTGTGCAAAAGTTCAAGAGTGTCTGGGAATTGAAATATGGAGGAGAAAGCGGGAGAGTGAGCAGAGACAAAGAATTGGAAGTAGGGCTCAGAAGTGAAACTAAACGGTAACTTTGTAAAAAGGGGAAGGGAATTCAAGTATGAACAACTGTCATGAAGCAGTACTGACTGAAAATACTTTTATGGATTCAGGAAGCCCCATTTTCCATGGCACTTTTTAGGAGTGGTCTTAAAAATGAGTTTGGTTATTGGAGAAGAGTTGACGGGGGCAGTGGGAGGGGGGCAGAAAGACTTCTCTGAGTTCTTAAGGTCCTTGCCAGTTTCAATTAAGTCACATGAGAAGCTTAATCACTAACATAGAAATGTAAACGGGTTGCAGTATTTCTTTGACCTGTTAGCCAAGATTTTTTTTTCCTGTTTATTAAAATTTGAGTCTTCCATGATCACTGACAAACAATGATTCATTTGTTTACAAATAAGGAATTAAAAGGTAAGAAAAGCAAATGCAATCACGCAGCACCTTTCCCATCGCGGGGAAATCAACCTTTTTACTCATTGCCTCTCAGGGGAAAGAACTTGGGACGTGAGCATGGAGTTAATGAAGCTTTCACCCATCTCCTCCTCTCAACCGTCATCCCGGTTTAATCCTCTCCTTCTGCCAAAGTCCAGAGGCCCTGCGAGCCCCCGCGGAGTCGCCTGAGCCAGATGCTCCGCACCCAGCCTCCCCAAGCCCCGGCCGGCTGTCCTCCAGGTGCGGGCTCCGGGCCCTCTCGCGCGGCTTCACTGCTCGGCGGAGCCCGGGCCTAGTATCCAGAGGCGAAGCAATCGGGAGGTCTGGGTGGGCAGGGAGGCCGAGAGGACCATGCACCGCCCGGCGGCGCTGAGACCTGGCTGCCTAGGCCACCCTGCCCGGCGAGGGAGAGGGATATCTCCTGCCTGGAGCGCTCCGCGGTGGCCCCGAGAGCAGGTGCTGGCGTGCGGGAGGCGCACGTGGAGCCCTGCGGTCTGTTCCACCTGCAGAGGCACAATTGCCCAGCGTGGGGTGGAAGGCGGGCTGGGAGCTCCCGGGATGCGGCGTGGCAGCGGAGGGCTCGGCTAGATGCGCTCCTCGGACTGGCTAAGTAAGGGAGGAGGCTCATCCTGAGCGTGCACAGCCGCTCCTAACTCCCTCAACGGAGTTTCACTCAACTCCGAGACTGAAGCATTTTATTGGCAGCATTTAGAATGGGGGAAAAATCTACCTTCTGTTTAGCAGTTGCTCTTTTCTGAGGCAGAAAATATCTCTAGGGATGACTTAGTAATAGGGTACCCCATTGCCATGTGGGTCAGGGATTGGGAGAATGTCCGGATCCTGCCAATGCACCTCTGTGAAAAGTGGCATTCAGCCTGGGAGGAGAGGAGCTGGCAGGGCAGGCCGCCCCCAGACACGCACAGGCCCTGAGCTCTGCCTGCAGCCCCTCCCAGACACGCACAGGCCCTAAGCCCTGTCCTAGAGTCCCTCTCCTGTTGTCATTTGCTATCAGGGCAGTTCTCCTGCCACTAACCCTTGCTTCTCCCAACACAACCAAGAGACAGGCATATAGCAGTGAATACTGTCTGGATGATTTAGCATGTCTGGGTCTGGGGTCTTTCTATTGCCTGCAGGGGTTTCCTAGTCTACCCAGCAGGCGCTCACCAGGAGTGGGGGCTGTGACTGGGACCCATGGCCTGGGCTGTGAGGGGTGAGGGGCCACTGTGTACTGTCACCGGGAGCAGCCCCGAAAAAGGCCCCTGCTCCCGCTTCCTTCCGGCGGCACTTCCTCAGGAAATCTTAATGTGGGAAGGATGTGTGTGGGACTCCATAAGCAACACTAACCCAGTCCTGGGGAGAGACAAAGCTCTTGCCCTCTATCAGACCATCCTCGGAGATCTCTGGGGCCTCTGAGTTGAATCCCAGGCTCTCCCCTGCTTTCGCGAGGACGCAAGGCTTGTGCACATAGAGGGTTTCTGGTTGGAACACCTAAAAGTTGATTGATGACAGAGAGATGGTGCTAAACTGGCATATTCCAATCTTGGTATTTGTTCTTTGTCACCTTCCTCAAGGCTCAAGGTGCTTTTTGGGCTAAAATGGGGCATTCTGTGAATGTGTGCTACTTTTGAAAAATAGAGGAAGGAGTGTTGGAAGCCTAGACTGGTTCTCTTGCCACTCTTCAAAAAGCAAAATTTTGCAGCCCAAATATTAAAAATTGACTCTGCATATTCCTTCTCCCCCACAGTGGCACACAACTGGGCAGGCTCCATCTCGTCTGCTGCTGGAGCCCACTAGAAACCAAATGAGCCCTCCAGCAGGCCCAATCACTCTGATCTGTCATGGACCTTCTAGCTGGAAGAGTTATGCCATCATATTATCCCAACACTCATCACTGTGTGGAGGACCCCCTTTTACTAAATGATTTATTGCTCTTTGCAGAATTCCTTTGGCTGCAGATTTTATTTCTGAGTCACTGTGTTCAGCTCAATTGGTCGCCTTCAGTTACCGTGGCAACCAGCAGATGGGGTTCTTTGACAAGGGTCAGCGGGGAGCCTGCCTTGGTTTAGACAGAAGAGGAGCTAAATAAAAAGCTTTCAGCATTGACAGTTCTGTAGTGGATGGCCAGGAGTTGTTATCAAATTACTTGCATTAAAACCTAATTAAGATGTGTGCCAATAAGTGAGCTGTAGTGATTGAATCTGGTTACTTAGCTGCCGTGGGCCCAATCTTATTCCATCACACCTCTGTGGCTAGTTTGACTATCCCAAGAATGGTCAAATATGAAGGAAATTGAGGAAGACCTCACCACAGTGTGGAACGTGACATACTCTGGGACCACAACAGGAGGGTTTTAGTCTCAGGAAGACCCCATTCAAACAGAAACTTCCTGAAAACACAGCAGTGTGTCCCCCAAACCCAAGATGGCAATTGAACAGGACCTCCATGCGTCTGATAGTTCCATGTCTTCCATTAGGACTGTTGGTAATTTAATTGCAAATAGCATTCAACAAAATACAACTGGCCTGTAATCACTCTGGGTTAAAGAAGTCTAAATAGAGACATGCCAACTAAGTATGAAGGATCTTTTCTGGAGTGGGAAGAAAGGAACATTATTGGGCCAGTCAACAAGATTAGAATCCAATTCAGTAGGTTGGATGAAACTATTAGATCAATATAAAATTGACCGTAGTTGTTCATATACTGTGGTTCTATAAGAGAATACCTTTATCCTTAGGAAATACACACTGTAGCATATAAGATAAAAGGGCAATGGTGCATGCAGCTTACTGTCAACTGGTTCTGTACACACACACACACACACACGGAGAGAAGGGAGAGCATAATAAATCAGATGGGGCAAAACTATTACAATAGGTGAGTTTGGATAAAGGGTATGTTGGTATTCTCTAATATTCTTGCAACTTTTTATAAGTTTGACATTATTTCCAAATAAACCAGTTTTTAAGGATGGCTTTAGGGTGAGGTAGGGTATGGTGTGCATGGCAGTGTGGATTTTCCTGCTGGTGCTTCTTTATGGCCTTGAGCTACATGCAGCATAGATATTACTCTGCAAAGATTCTGATTTTCAACCATTTCCATTCCTCTGTCCCATTTCCTTTGCACAGTGGGGCTATCCTCACCATGACTCTGCTCTTGCTTGAGACAAAGCTGATCAAGGTAACTCTTGCTTCAGGCAGATGGTCTTCTAGGTTCTTCAAAGTCTAAGATTCATAACGTCTCAACTGCTGTCACTCTTGTTTCGTGGTGTCAGGATCCTTTATTCATGCTCAGTCTTCCAAAGGTGTTACAAACTCAGCCTTGGTTAGATAGCACTTGTATTTTAAGAAGGCTACAAGGTAGTGATACAACAGATCTAATGGACCTAAGATGAAACTCTGCCTCCTTTTTGGTAGAAGCACTGTTTTAAGAAGTTGGTCTTTGAGGAGCTTCAGTGACATTGTCAGAGGCTTTAGGGTCCTGTCGGAGGCAGCAGTGCTGGAGCTTGAAGAGCTGAAAGTGTCCCCTTGGCCATGGGCCCATTCACTGGGTATTCACTGGGGGGCTCTGTGGCACTGTGGGCTTCCCAACATGGCCTTCCAAGCTTCTGGCCTTTTTTGCATCCTTCGTGCCAACACCAGTCTATGGGTGAGATCAATTGTGTCTCAAAGTGTGGTTTCCAGAGTACGGTCCTCAAACTGTTACTGGTCTGGGATGAGGCAAGAACTGAAATTGCGTCAGAAATTTTCCAAGCAATCAAACACTGCTTCTTCCTTTTTCTTGTACTCCACAAAACCATTAGACTGCAATAGATTGGAAATTTTAAAAGAATTAAAATCAAATCGGGTTCTCCTCACTGAGCTCACTGGAGAAGCCCTGGCCTAGGGATTTCTCTCTTCTCTGGCCCCCAGGCCTCGGAAAAGGAGCTGGTGTCCGCTGCTGCCCGGAAGATTGCCCTGCGTGTTCTCTCTCTCAGGGTCCTTCCCTTAAATTCTTATGTTTCACATGGAATAGAAGAACGTCGGGCCTTTCAAAAAAGGATTTTGAGATGCTGCAAAGCTCACTGGATTTGGAGTCAACAGATGTGGGCTCTAGCGCCAGATTTACTACAGACAGGCTGCCTGACCTCGGGCAAGTCACTTATACTTTCTTGGTTTCACCATAATGGGCTGAACTGAGTGTTCTCCAAGGTGCCTCTCAGCCCTAACATAATATGATTCTTTTGATGAGAAGAGCAGGATTTGATCCACCCCATCACTTGGGGGCATCCCCAAGGAGCCCCCTGTTCTTCCTCCGCAGGCAGCCAAGGCTAATTAGGAATCTGAGAGAACGAGCCAGGAAAGGGGCAGTGCAGGACATACGTGCTCTTCATTGAAGGTGGTTACCCCATCCCGTACTGCACGATCCTCAGGAAGAATTCCTTATTGAAACCATTATCGAATAGGATAGATTTAGGCAAAGGAAATTTAAACAGCAAACCAGCCACTAAAAGTGCCTTAATGTGACGCCTGTAATCCCAGCACTTTGGGAGGCTGAAGTGGGCGGATCACGAGGTTAAGAGATCAAGACCATCCTGGCCAACGTGGTGAAACCCCATCTGTACTAAACATACAAAAAAAAAAAAAAAAAAAAAAATTAGCTGGGCATGGTGGCCTGTGCCTGTAGTCCCAGCTACTTGGGAGGCTGAAGCAGAAGAATCATTTATTTGAACCCGGGAGGCAGAGGTTGCAGTGAGCCAAGATTGTGCCACTGCACTCCAGCCTGGCCACAGAGTGAGACTGTCTCAAAAAAAAAAAAAAAAAAAAAAAAGTGCCTTAATGTTCTGGGCGAGAATAATGGGCTACAGCGTGTTCCAGAAGCCTCAGCACACTGCTTGTTCTCGCTGATGGGACCTCGTTCATGAGATGGAATTATGTAAAATGCCGCAGCAATGGTTAAGTGGTAGAACAAAGTAATACAACTTTACATTAACATGGTTTATTCACTAGAATTAATGACCTAGAGCGGTAATCGCGTTTTCAAAACTTCAGCTTGCTGACTAGGTGTATTGCTATGTAAATAGCTAGCGATATTTGAAGATAGGAACACAGTAAAATCTGTAAAGTAATAGGATTGTAGAAATATGGAGCTGGAAGAGAATGTAGTCATCTAGCCCCGAGGCTGGCAAACTTTAAAAGGTCAGGTAATAAATATTGTAGGCTCCATGGCCATATGGTCTCTGTCGCAGCTCCTCGGCCGTGATGGTGCAAAAGCAGCCATAGACAAAACGTGAATGAATGGGCATGGCTGAGTTTCAATGAAAGTTTATTTAGGGGCACTGCAAGTTGAATTTCATGCAGTGTTCACATATTATACTCCTTTTGATTTTTAAAAAATCATTTTAAAATGTAAAAATCCCTCTCAATTGGCAGATCATACAGAAACAGGCAGTGGCCTGCAGTCTGAAGTGTGCTGACCTCACTTCTAGTTTTCTCCTCTCATTTCACATGTGAGGAAACTGAGATTCAAAGTGATCACAGGATTTACTTAAGTTCTCATGACTGATGCCAGAGTATTTTAGGAGCAGACTAGGAGAGTTTTCATATAGACAGTTGGTTGTTTTGATGATGAAAATTGAAGCCACACAAAGATGATTCTCCAGAAGAACTCATGTTGTATGTGTGATTAATACTGTGAATTAGAATGTACCAGTAGTTCTCATGCCTAAGGATTCATCAGAGTCATCCAGGGGGCCTTACTAGAATGCATGCTGCTGGGCCCCACCCTCAGAGCTGATGGTTCAGAAGGTCTGGAGATTACTTATATTGTTAGTTTTACAAATGGAGAACCTGAGGTTGAGAGAGACATTCAGTTTCGGGCTTAAGGTAAAATAGCTAGCTTGTGATAGGGTTTTGAACCCATGTCCCCCATTTCCAAGTTCAGCATTCATAGGATTAGGATTAGAGCTACAGGTAATCATCAAGCAGAGAGGCAGGACTGGAGTTTTGTTTACAGAGATCCTTCTAGTCTAGCTGTTGTGGGGAGTATGGATTACAGGGGGCCGTGTGGAAGCACACAACTCTATGAGAAGGCTGTGCAGGAACCTGGATGTGAAGTGCTGGCAGCTGGACTTCAAGAGTGAAGGTCATGGAATGGATGAGTGGGGTGGATGGATGAGTGGGATGGATGGATGGATGGGTGGGCTGGATGGTTGAGTGGGATGGATGGTTGAGTGGGATGGATGGATGGGGGATGGATGGTTGAGTGGGATGGATGGTTGAGTGGGATGGATGGATGAGTGGGATGGATGGATGGGGGATGGGTGGATGGATGGGATGTGTGGATGAATAGGTGGGATGGGTGGATGGGTGGGAAGGGTGGATGGATGGGATGGATGGGTGGATGGGTGGGATGGATGGGTGGGTGGGATGGATGGGCAGGATGGATGGATGGGCAGGATGGATTAGTGGGATGGATGGATCGGTGGGATGGATGGATGAGTGGGATGGATGGATGAGTGGGATGGATGAATGGGGAATGGGTGGATCGGTGGGATGAATGGATCAGTGGGATGGATGAATGGATGAGTGGGATGGATGGATGAGTGGGGTGGATGGATGAGTGGGATGGATGGATGAGTGGGGTGGATGGATGAGTGGGATGGATGGATGGATGGGTGGGATGGATGGATAAGTGGGATGGATGGATGGGGGATGGATGGATGGGTGGGATGGATGGATAGATGGATGGATGGATGGATGGATGAGTGGGATGGATGGATGGGTGGGGTGGGATGGGATGGGATGGGAGAGGTTCAGAAGGCCTAAAGGGCTCATCTGTGGAACCAGGAGACTGAGCCATGGGGATGGTGACTAGGGGTGGTCCCACCCACATGAGAGGGTCACAGAGAGAGGAGCATTGAGAGATGACTCCACTGTGTCAGGTGGCGAGTTTGAAGTGGGCTTGGAAATGCAGGGGAGAGGCCCGAGGCTGAGATCAAGTGCTCAGGATCCTTGTCCTCTCCACTTGGAGTCATGAGTGTAGATTTTAAAAATCATGCAGGCAGAACGTTTCCAGTCAGGAGAGTGCTGAGCCCAGCCCTGGGTCACACCAGCATTTGAAGGTCTGATGGAGGAGGAAGAGGTGCCTGAGACGATGGGACCAAAGGGGAGTGAGAGACCAGGACAGAGTCTAAGAAGGAGAGTGATGAGTCACACTGTGGGCCTTGCTCTGTGGCCTTGGTGGATTAGGTAATCCTGGCTCTGCCTTACCTTGTGTGCGCTTGGGCAAATGATCGCTTCTCTGTACTTAGCTTCTCTCATGCATAAAATGCAGATGATAATTTAATGCATAGTATTGTTATGAGGATTAAATTAGTTAAGGAATGTAAAATGCTTACAATGTGGGCATTTAGTAAATGCCCAGTAAACATTAGAGGAGGCCGCTGGGAGGAGTAGAAAAGTGAGTGCATATTTTACAGTTCATGTATTTGCACCTTTGAAGTCTATATGTTGTTTGAAAAATGTTCTTCATTTTCATGAGGAGGATGCCACTCCCAGGGAAATAGTCTAAGCACTTTGAGAACACTTATCTAAGAGAAAGGACAATCTTTGCTGTAGTCAGAGGGACCACAGGGAGGAGGCTCTGGTCTGGAAACATTTCAGAACAAAAGATTTTACCATTACCACCAAAACCAAAACAAAACAAAACCCAAAACAACAACAACTAAAACCTTCCACTGTAGTCTGTAGGTAGCTCCCAGGGGGAATTGTCCAGTGAAGCAAAAAACTCTCATTGAAAAACAGAAACGCATGAGGATACGGGCCCCCTCTGGGGAAGGAAGGGGCTGGCCTGGAGAAGAAATCCATTGGTAGTGGCCCTGTGGGGCTGGTGCTAGGTTCCCAAGTGTTCATTTGGTTATTATACCTCATAACTTATTTATACATTGCATATATTTTGTATGTATCACATACAACATAAAAAAATTTAAATATATGTATTCACTTGCTTTCACAGTATTCATAGCAAATGAGTGTCTGAAGCATAGGACCAGAGCTGGCAGCTTGCACTGCTTCTGTTTTGCATAAGATATTTTCCCCAGCCCACTCAGCTCTATAAAGTTGTTTTGTATTTCACCACTTGCTCCATCTTATCTTGAAGCCTTGCATATTTTTTTAAATGCTGGTTCTGATCATGCTTGCAGGGTGCGGCTCAGAGGATCGCTGTTGGACCAGTGGAGATCTGTCTGGGCCCAGCACACTTATGAGTCCCCTGTGATTTCATCAGCATCTGCCTTTAGAAACCTGGGCGTGTTTGTTCCCATGGTAACTGCTGCCCCTGACACGCCCGAAATTCCTGGCGATGCCCTTGTGTGGAAGGGGAGCCCGTGATGCCCATTCTACCCCTGCATAGGGCAGCTGCTTTTCTCCACCAGGGTCCCCAGTCCTGCCCAGGCAGGGGTGGCAGTTGTACATCTGCAGATCCTGAAGGACATGGACCCTGTGCCTGAGACGGCCACACTAGCCTGGGTGCGGGCTCCTTCAAGTGTCCTTCCTCATGGACCTGCGGGCCCTACCCTGTGTTGTAAGGGCCGGGGAGCACAGGGGCTTCCTGGGAGGAGGACTGGCTTCCTGCCCCTGATGGGGCCTGGCCACAGCTCCCAGGGCTCCATGACAGCACAGTGAAGATACCAGCCACATCCTGGGGGCCCTGGATGCAATCCCCGTCTGTTGTAAAGATGAGATAAAGGCGGGGGGAAAGACGGGTCTGAATTAGGGGTTGAGCTCTGAAATCTGGCGATTCTGTGTTTCCTGCCGCATGGAGGGTGTGTGTGGTTCGCAGGCCGTGGGGCGCTTCTGGCAGCGGGGGCTGGTGCCTAAACACTCCGCAGACCCCATGATGGCAAAAGCCCCTCACCCTGTTCATGACTTAATGCCTCCTAGAAGAAAAGGCTAAAACCAAGACACACAGAACAAGAAATTGCACTCTCAAAGCGACAGTTGCTCTGAGACTGGAACGCTGAAAGAGGTTTCCAGGCCCGTGGCGATGGTGATGGGGGTGAAGGTCGCAGGTGGAGGGCACGGGGCGGCGGCTGCGGAGCGGGGGAGGAGGCGGCGGGTGCCCGGGTCTTCCTCGGAGCGCGCCCCCTGGGCTGGGCGGCTGTCCCTGCCTCCCACCGCGCCCTGGTCCCCGCAGCAGCTTCCGCGCCGCCACCCCCGCTGCCTCGTCCCCTTTCTCAGCAAACAGTGGTGCCGGCTACGTGGGGGATCCTGGAGGCTGCTGAGCAAGAGCGCCCTCCTCGACCCGCCCCTGCTCCTGCCTCCACTCTTGCCTCGGTGGCGGGGGGAGAGTCTCAATCTTCTGCCTAAGGCGCCCTCCTCCCTCGGGAAGTCCGCTGTCCTCTGCCGTGAAGATTGCCCCTCTCTCCTCCAGGGCCTCCTCCCCAGCGGCTCCCACCCTCCGCACCCCATCTTGCGACCTCCCCGCCAGCCCAGCCCCTCACCAGAAGAGCCTCTCTCTTCCAGCCCCTGAAATCTGGCTTCTGCCCCAGCCAGGAGCCTCTGCAGGGCGCTTCGCCACCAGGTGGCATTTCCCACAAACCGGCCACTCCGCCCTGACCCCTCTCCTCCCTGGACCTCCATCTCCCAGTTTTCCTCCCTCCAGGATCCCACTCTCAGTGTCTTGCCAGATTCTTGTCCGCTACTAGCCCTTGAATGCGGCGGTTCCTAAACCCCTATCCTGGGGCGAGCCCTTCCCTCTCACTGTAGAAGAGCTTCTCAGCCAGGGGGTCTTGGGGGCCGGATATCTGCATTTTTAACAAACTCCCCACACTGACAATCTGTGCCAACCCTTCCCAGGCAAATCTTGCCCCCGCCTTCATGGCCTCGCCTCCCAGCAGGTTTGGCCCACTCCGCTAGAGCTCCAGCTCGGCCCTTCCTAAGCCCCAAGCTACATAACTGCCTGGTGGGAGCGTGTTCCACAGGTACCTCGGACTCGCCCTGACCCCAGAACTTCTCTTCTACTCTAGGCCGGTCCCTCCTGCCATCCTCTGTCTGGTAAATGGCACTGCCGTTGCCTGCAGGATGAAGTCCATACTTGTTTTTTTGGCTACAGAGTCCAGCGTCACCTCCCTCTGAGCAGCCTGCAGCCTCTGGTCCAGCCACACTGCACAGCTTGCAGTTTCCAGATAGGCAGTGGCCTTTGCACTGCCGGCCCCACATGGGAAGGTCCCGCCCCTGGCCCTGGCCAGAACAGCACCCACTCATCCTTTCCCATCCCAGCTTGCCCGCTGAGTGACTTTGAATGAATAATTCATGTTGCCTGTGCCTCTGTGTCCTCATCCTTAAAGTGGCATAATAATTAGTTCCTGCCTCATGGAATTGTGAGTGCCAAACAGTGAGTCCAGTGCCGGACATAGTAAGTGCTCAGCATATGATGATGATGAGCCACGTCTAAGCAGGCGCAAGCCCGCCCAGGCTTCTCATCTGCAATATTGGCCATTTCTCTTCATGCCTCAGTGTCCTGTTTGAGTTGAGCATGTTTTTTTACAAGTGAGTCTCCTCCATTGGCCAGGAACCATCCGAGAGCCGGGAGCATTTATCATTCTTGATGGACTCCCAGGACCTAAATTAGTACTTGACCCTTAAGAGGTGTTGGCTGGGTGCGGTGGGTGGCTCATGCCTGCCATCCCAGCACTTTGGGAGGCTGAAGTGGGCGGATCATGAGGTCAGGAGTTCGAGACCAGCCTGGCCAACATAGTGAAAACCCCCATCCCTACTAAAAATATAAAAATTAGACGGGTGTGGTGGCATGCACCTGTTGTCCCAGCTACTTGGGAGACTGAGGCAGGAGAATTGCTTGAACCCGGGAGGCAGAGGTTGCAGTGAGTCAAAATTATGCCACTGCACTCCAGCCTGGGTGACAGAGCCAGACTCCATCTCAAAACAAAACAAAACAAAACAAGGTGTTTACCAAGGGTTGGTTCATTTAGTGAATTAAGTGAGTTAACCACCATTAACAATGGTTAAGGACACCTGGGCACTGGCTGGATTTGACTCCAAGCTGTACCGGTTACTTGTGTGACTTTGTGCAAGTTAATCAACATCTCAGCTTGTTTTCTTATCTGTCAAATGGGGATGATACTAGCATGTACCTCCCAGGACTGTAGTGAACTTTTAATTAAGATAATTATTTAATGTAATAGGTAGTTTATTGATTAATCAATTAAATTTACATAGGTAATTGTGGCGCAGTGAGCCCAGGGGCTCAGTAGGTGTTAGCAGTCATCAGAGGTGCTATTTGAAACTGTGGGTGGATGAAGAGGTGAACTCAGGACCACGAATATGAGAGAGCAGTAACCACCATGGAAAAGAAAAGAGAGCCTGAGTGTCTAGGACACCCCAAGCAATCTCGTCTGAATGACGGCAATGAGACATCCATTAACAATGAGACATCCATTAACAATGAGGCATCCATTAACAGAGGCGTAGGCTGGTTTGTGCAGGGTTGGAGGCTCTTCCAAAAATGAACAACTTTAAAAAAATCTCCCCCGGGTGCGGTGGCTCACACCTTTAATCCCAGCACTCAGGGAGGCTGAGGTGGGTGGAGCACGAGGTCAGGAGTTCAAGACCAGCCTGGCCAAGATGGTGAAACCCCGTCTCTACTAAAAATACAAAAATCAGCTGGGCACGGTGGCAGGAGCCTATAATCCCAGCTACTTGGGAGACTGAGGCAGGAGAATCGCTTGAACCAGGGCCGCATAGGTTGCAGTGAGCCAAGATCGAGCCACTGTACCCCAGCCTGAGTGACAGAGTGAGACTCCATAAAAAAAAAAGTCTCGGGCTGGGTGCGGTGGCTCATGCCTGTAATCCCAGCACTTTGGGAGGCCAAGGCGAGGGAGTTCAAGACCAGCCTGACCAACATGAAGAAACCCCATCTCTACTAAAAATACAAAATTAGCTGAGCGTGGTGGTGAATTTCTGTAGTCTCAGCTACTGGGGACACTGAGACAGGGGAATTGCTTGAACCCAGGAGGAGGTTGCAGTGAGCCGAGATCGTGCCATTGTACTCCAGCCTGGGCAACAAAAGCACACCTCTGTCTCCAAAAAAAAAAAAAAAAAAAAAAAAAAAACAAAAAACCTCTTTTCCAGTATTTGTAATATAGGGAGTCTTCAAGTTGGTTTTAAAATGGAGTCAATGGGAATCCATCCTCAGCTCTTAGCTGTGAAGGGAGGGCTGCCCGCCTCTCAGGGATCTCACTCCTCACAGCAGGGGTGCTTCTGTGGAAACCTGGTCAGCTGGTCCCCTGCTGTCCTGCGGGGCTCACACCCAGGCACTTGATTCAGCGGGTCTGGGTGGTGTCTCCTTCCTCCTCCCCACCCCAGTAATCTCTATAGCTTTCCCAGGGCCCCAGGTTGCAAAGCACTCTGGACTAAGCCTCCTCCAGGTTCTGAGGGCTCCATAGGAGGAAGGTCTAGGCCGGAACTGGCCTAGAACCCCCGTCGCTGAAGGTGGAGCCAGGGTGGCCTGCCAGGCCCGGCGTTTATGCTGTGAGAGCGGCTCTGGCCCTGCCCATTGCCCTGGATGGGCTGCCATCCCTTTTCAGGAGTTCAAAACCACATACCGAACCCATTGGTCCAAAGGACCATCATCCCGTTTGATCCTAGCACAGGGCAAGGGACCACAGGGACAATGGCTGCTCGTGGCACCTTCTTGCTATGCAGTCATGTCATGGTGTCATTTGTCACGTTTCTGTTCCATTATTTTCAAGCAAGCAGGAAGCCACGGGGCTACCACCTCAGTTGCTCTTAGCTAGTGGCTCTCTCCACAGGTAGGCCTTCATCGGAGGGGAAAAGCCACCTTAGGGTTCTAGAGCTCAAGGACTAGTGATGCTTTTCACCTGCTGATTTAAATACAGAAGCATCGGATTGTCTGCTTCTCAAGAAAAGAGCTGTTACCATCTCTGTCTCTTCAACGGGACCCACTCCTGGGCCCTACAGCAGGGCAGGTACTCAGATGAATAGTGGCCGCCTGCCTGTGTCAGAGGGTCGGCCTAGGCAGGTTCCCCAGCCCGCTGGCCCGGGATGTCCTCCTCTCTCCCGGCCACTCGCTGCTAAGGACAGCCTGGGCTCCCGGGGCCATGCAGGAGAGCTGCTGTGATCTGCTCCAGTGCGGTGGCTTTGAGAGTAGCTCCCAGGAAAGGCTGCCTCAGCCCCAGCGTGATGGGGACGGGTAGGGGCGGATGAGGCTTCCCAAAGCAGCTATGGCCTTAGTTATCGCCAGAAGGAAACCTACTTTTCCTCCAAGATCAGAGGGAAGGATGGGGTAGGATGAGGTGGGATGGGATGGGATGGGATGGGATGGGATGGGATGGGATGGGATGGGATGGGATGGGATGGGATGGGGTAGGGTGTTGGAGCATCACCATGTATATATGTCACACACACAGGGAAACACTCCTACTTGGATGGAAGATCTTTGCTGTTCTGTTGAGGCCAGCCTGATCCTGGAGGCAGGGCAGGGCCAGGCTGTTGCCTAGGCTTGAAAGAGGCGCCAGGGCGTCCCTGAGTCCTTACACTTTCCCCAGAACCTGCAGGCAGCAGGAGGCCCTTGGCGGGGTAGGGAGGGGCGGCGGTGGTGCGGATTGTGGGCGTGGCCACTCGGAGGCGCCCAGCCCGGGGGCGGGGCCTCCTGGGAGCATGCGCAGTGCCGGCTCTGCCCGGGCTGGGGCCTAGGCTGCGGCCCCCGCCTCCCCAACACAGGTAGGCGCCCCACAGACCGGACAACGCTGGGTATGGCAGAAAACAGGGAGTCACGGTGCGTTCTGGGGAAGGCCCAGGGCTGGGGGCTCGGGCCTCTTGACCAAAGCCTCCAGCCCAACCCAGCGGAGGCTGAGAAGGGCGGTGGGGCAGGGCCGGAGTAGCCGTGGGGAAATGGGAGGGCGCGGGCCGAGCAGCGCTGCGCGGGAGGAAGGTGCCACCATCGCCGGGTTTCCCAGAGGGCAGTGGTTCCTGTGCCCGCACGTGCGGCCTTTTCTGTGAAGGAACCGGTCCCAACCCCAAGGCCCAAACATGTGGCCGTGTCAATGTTTAGTTGTGCTCGGAGCCCCAGGAGAAGCCGAACTGAGGGCAGCCAGAGGCCGGGGTCCGCAGAACGGCCCACGAGGTCTTCGGCTCACTGGCCTGGAGTTTGAAATGCACCTTGAGCTTTAATGGCCTTTTCCTTGTGCGAATCCGAGTTAACGTGCCTGCTGGTGCTTCTGACGGGTGAGGACGTGAGGCAGGCCACACATCTCGCTTCTTTCCAGAACACTTCTGGGTAGTGGTTCAATTCCGAATTTAATCCAAAGCCAACAGTTGCATGAGTGAGTGTGCTGCTGGCTGGAGGAAGCCGACTGTGGACAGATGAGGATAATGGTCTGAGTGAATTAGCAAGTCTGGAGAGGAGCGCCCATCAGCAGAATGATAAATTTAGGATCTTTAAAGACATCTGGTCAGCGATGCCGGAGCTCGTGATTGACTGAGTGATTAATAATGGAAAACCCTTACTTCAGTGTTTCCACGGCCCTCACCCACGTCCCCAGCCGGGGCGGCCGTCCGCTCAGCCTGCCAGAGACCTTTCCAGCTGAACAATGGCGGCAGTTGGGCCCTCATCTTTGACCTGTACTTGTTAGTTCAAAGTTTCCTTTTTTCTTCTAGTTACCCCACTTATCTGCGTGTTTTCTAATTGATAGTGTACTGAGATGGCTCCCAGTTCCCACGCACATTTGCTAGAATGTAACCTTCACACAGTGCGTACCAAGGGCCCACTGCTAGCCAGAGCCTGGCACCTCAGGGTCACCTTAGGCGTCCTGGTTATGGTTCCCTAGCAGGGGCTTCTCTCAGATACACACAGCCCCTGGGCCTGTTGAAAGGCTGACGTTATCCCTCTTTAATTCTGCGGTGGATTTTTCTTCAGGCTAAGGCAACTGGATAAGCACAGCCAGGCCACAGCCCAGCAGCTGGTGCAGCTCCTCAACAAGCAGAACCAGCTTCTCCTGGAGAGGCAGAGCCTGTCGGAAGAGGTGGACCGGCTGCGGACCCAGGTACTGTGCAGAACGCGGCGCAGGTGGGAGTCCTTGGGCGGGCTCAGCCCACCCAAGAACACGCGGGAGTCTACAGGTGGGTCTTTTATGCAGCTCAACAGGCCGGCTTTCCCATGGATCACATCAGTTAGCAGTAAGCTGGGAGGGAGGTCCTGACGACTGTGCTGGGCAGTGCAGGACCCGGAGAAGCGGAGCCATGCGCCCGTCCTGGTGAGGGGGTTAAAGTCCGTGCGGGTGAACAGACCCAGGCCCGCGAATGAACGAACCACACCAAGTGCCAAGCTGCGCCGTGCAGGCCGCGGAGGGTGCGAGAGCAGGGAGAAGCGTGAGGACGGCCGTGGCCGGCAGAACAGGCTTTTTCGAGGAGGGTGGCCTTGAGCTGCCTCTGAAGGTCGTGTATGGTTTGAATTGGTTGAGGAAAGAGGTGTTCTCAATTAGCAAAGTCGTCTTGAATAGAATGCAGGCATCTTGTCCTAAATTAGCTGATTACTGGGCTACTATCTGGAGTGCTTGCAGAGCGCCCGGCAGTGTCACACAGCATGCATTAATTCCCTTTACCCTTGAACAAGCCGGCGGTGCTGACATTATTGTCTCCATGTTTTAGATAGGGAAACCAAGGCCCAGACAAGCATTACAGCTGGTAGGTAGGGACACCACAAATGGAACCTGAGCCTGACTCCACAGCCCAGGCTTTCCCCATTCAGGTGAGATCCAGGGCCACCAGCAGGGAAAAGGGAGGAAGGAAAGTGTCCGGTGAGTTTTGAACGCGGTATGAAACCTCTTGTTTTCTAAATCGCTTCTCTGCCTGTTAGAGAGGCTGTGCATCTTGCCCCATCAAGCAGTTTGTTAGGATAATGAGGCGGTCCTGGGCTGACCAAGGCCTCTGCCTTTCATTAGGATTGCACCCAGGTGCTCTGTGAGTGCCCTGGGGACTTCAGGCAGTACACGCTTGGAGTGATGAATAGGAAAAATGCATCTGGAAATGGAAACGAAGAGGAGTCTCATTCTCCTTACAAAATGACCCTGTGCTCAAGGAACCTGTAAGTACTGACTTTTCCCACTCAGCCCGAAATCCCTCTGCAAAACGTGTTCACAGGCAGTAAATGAGCACAGCCAGGCGCCTGGGAGCTAAGGCCTGCAGGTGGAAACGCCTGTGTCCCCATGCTTCTGGGACTGCTCACCGGGACCGTGGGGGAGCAGGCCGCTCAAAGTCCTAGCCACAGCCGCACTGCCACTGCTAAGCTAGGAGGCGAGGCCTCACCTGGCGCGCTCCACGGCAGGGTCCTGGAACCTGAATTTCGCCAAGCTGGTGGGGTGATTCTGGAGGACACTACGTTTTGAAAGCCTTCGAAGTGTTTGGAGCTGGAAAGAACAGAGAATTATTCCAGTCTGTGTCACTGGGCTGAAGCCCCCACCCCCGCTTCGGACAAGTAACTTAAGCCTTTTTCCAGCCTCAGTTTCTCGTCTGCACAGTGGGCATGGTGCACGCCTGGCTTCACGGGCTGTGGGTGTGCTGAGTGCAGGCGGGATGCCCCACAGGCCCTGGGGCACACAGGCTGGACATGTGAGGGTGTTTACTTTCTCCCTCATCTTCAGAGGGTCCTGGGAGAGGTTCAGGGAAGGCAGAGGCCTGCAGAGCAGCAGCCGTAGGACCAGTGCCACTCCCCTGTCCTCTACTTTCAGGATGACCCCCTCATCCTCCACCAGACCCAGCTCAGAACCCAGCCCTGTGGGCAGGTCCCCAGGGAGGGCCCCAGCGGCATCTGCTTTAGGCCTGGCCAGCCAAAGGTCAGGGCCACTGGGGCCACTAGGTCTCCTGGCAGGTGACTAGGCTCTTGTCACATAGGAGGGAGGGACCGTGACTCTTGGCATGTGTGAATCTTTGGCCTCTAAAGCCAAGAACTCTGTCAGACCTCAGGTTGTGGGCAGTCTTCCATGGAAGCTGAAGCACACGGCAGCTTCCTTTGGGCTCTGGACTAGGTCAGGAGAACGTGGGCTTTGCCTTTTAACTCCCCATCTGCCTGCTTTACAGCACACTTAGATCTTAACGTGGATCACCGATGCTTAGAAGCCTCTTCCAGGGCTTTAAAAATCTGGTTATTGCCAAGTGAGTTGCAAAATTTTCACAAAATGCATTAAAAAAACCCCGAACCTCAAAAAATCGTCAAAAAACTAGCAGGTCTTTCTTCTTTTGCCTGAAGCAACAGCGATGATTTGCCCATCCTGTGCTATCTGATACTGGCCCATCTGGCTCGTCTCTAAAGCGGCCTTTCAGATTCAAATATTACACTTGGAGTTATTTTAATATGAACATGACAAAAGAAATTTGGTAGAGGGAATGTTGGCTTTCAGTTGCAAATACTAGTGGTCAGAGAGGAGGCAGGGATCCAGGTTTGGAAGCGCTCTGTGGAATATCTAAACCCAGAGCCCGCTTTTTCTGGCTAAGCCTGGCCTTCACCTCTAGGTAGGGGCTGTCAGTGGGCTTCAGCCCCTGCAATGCCTTTTTGTCACGGAATCAGCTTGTGAGCTAGGCTTCTGCTGAGCCGTGATGTGAGCGAGGCTGCTGTAGGTTCACGCAGGTATTTTGGAGGAGGTGCCGCCCGCCTGAGGGCTCTGGAGAGCTCAGCCAGCCTCTGTGTTCCTGGAGTGGCCTGCAGGTCCAGATCCTGGGCCGCTGAGGTGACAGCTGTCCTCATGGCCGGGTTAGAGATGGTTGAACTGAAGGCTTCCATTTTCTCAGCCTGGATGAGTTAAGCTTAATTTTGCATGTCTAACTCTAAACATCTCTGTCCACTTAATACCCAGTAGAGAATGGGTCGGGCAGCGGTTCCAAAGCAAAGTCCATCCCTTTCCTTCACTCCCTGTCCTGGGTCCTGAGCCCCGCTGCGCCTGGTGGTGGGGTTCAGGCTGGCTTGTGGCCTCCGACAGCAAGTGTCTAGCCTGTTAGCAGGTTTCATTATTCTAACTTGTTTCTGCTTGAATTCTGAAACACTCAAAACGACGTGGCTGGCAGAGGGAGCCCCCCTGGTAGTGGTAGCTGCCACATGGATGCTTTTGGCCACGAGACCTGCCACCCTTCCCGCTCCCCTCCCCGGGGCTGTCTGCAGTGGGCAGGGCTCAGGCCACTGGCTACAGCTCTCGGCTCATGGCTTGGCTTGTGCTTTGCTTTGTTTTTTGAGACGGAGTCTCGCTCCGTCACCTAGACGGGACTGGAGTACAGTGGTGCTATCTCTGCTCACTACAACCTCTGCCTCCCATGTTCAAGTGATTCTCCTGCCTCAGGCTCCCAAGTAGTTGGGTTTACAGGCACCCACCACCATGCCTAGCTAATTTTTTGGTATTTTTAGTAGAAACGGAGTTTCATCGTGTTGGCCAGACTGGTCTTGAACTCCTGACCTCAGATGATCCGCCCACCTCAGCCTCCTAAAGTGCTGAGATTACAGGTGTGAGCCAATGCGCCCGGCTGTGTTTCTTTTGAGATGAGTTTTTTTCTTGTCACCCAGGCTGGAGTGCAATGGCATGGTCTTGGCTCACTGCAACCTCCGCCTCCTGGGTTCAAGCGATTCTCCTGCCTCAGCCTCTCAAGTAGCTGGGATTACAGGCGCCACCACCACACCAGGCTAATTTTGTGTTTTTAGTAAATACTGGGTTTCTCCATGTTGGCCAGGCTGGTCTCGAACTCCTGACCTCAGGTGATCTGCCCACCTTTGCCTCCCAAAGTGCTGGCATTACAGGCATGAGCCACTGTGCCCGGCCTCTTGGCTTGTTCTTAGTTTTGGGTGACTACAAATAATGGCATTATTGATCTCCTGCCTCACCCAGGGGAAACAACTTCAAGAAAATGGCTTTTAAATGTCATGAAATGGCTCGCTCTTCTCCTTGTGGAGAACAGACATTGAAGCATTTGGCCAGCTTTGCCTAGACGCAGTTCCCCGCACTGTGTATTGCGAGAGGGTCAGGGCCTCCAGGGAGACACTCTGGCCTGTGTTTTGTTTGAAACTGGGTAGTCACACTCTCACCTCTTGTTGAAAGGAGGCCCTGGCTGGGGGAGGCTGAAACCTTGGTGGGGGGCAGGGGGGAGGGGATTCGGGGTGAGGTCAGTGGGTCCTGGGGGAGTTTGGGCAGGGCCTGACAGCTTGGAGCAGGGTCAGGGGTCTGCAACCTAGCGCCTGGGGGCTCTAACATCTGGCTAGGAAGGTTGGAGCCGGCTGGTGAGGAAATAGGAGTCTTGGGGAGAATGGCATCTGGGAGAGGGGAAAACAGAAATTATCTGTCCCCTTAGAGGATGGTCTCAAGCATCAAGCTGATTTTCTGTGTCTGCGTGCTTATTTGGTAATGAATACGGTCTCAGCTGACTTGCATTTTCTGATGGCCGTCGTATCCTAAGTAGGCTGTTTGGTTCTATCTGCAGTGTTCAGTCTGGGGAGTGATTCCCTTTTAGTCCCCTCATATGAATCACTTACAGTTTAGAAACAGAGTCGGAAACTGACTTGTCAGTGGTTAATCAGTTGGCCCTATGACTTTTAAGCATTCTTGGCAGTGAATTTACTTTCTAATTTGATTTAAACTTGTGCATGGATCCAGCAGCCATATGTGATTATATTCAAGATCATCGACATTATCTCATTATACCAAAGGACTCATAGAAGAGAGCCGAAAACAAGCAGGGGACGCAGAGACACAGAAGATGAAGGAGGAAAGGCCCACTGCGACTTCAAGCAAAGGGAGAAGGGAGGCTCTAGAAAAGTGACAGCTCTAGGGGACCAACACTCCCTGCTGGGGAGGCCTGCCTGCAAGGCAGAGCTGCTGCAGGCTGCCCATGTTAGGCCTTGGAGGTGTCACCTAATTTACTATGGTCCTTCTAGGAGCCCTGGGGGCCTCGCCCAGCTGACTTAGGAGCTACCACAAAGTTAGCTACCTGTAAGACAGATGGTGCTTGAATAGAACAGCAAATACACTGAATAAAATAAATTAAAAAGCCTCCTCCTGAACCAAGATTTTTTGGAAAGAATTCTAAATAGATGAAAACAAACAATTTGATTTCAACCAAATTGTTGTTTTTTTGTTTTTATCCTGATTTTCACCCGAATTGTCAGTCTCAAAAATAAACACTGATACATTCCCAGAAAATATTTTTCAAATAAAAACTGACTCTGTTAAAGTTTGCCCTGATTCTTTCAAAACTGTGTACAAGACACTGTCAACCAAAGTGACTTGCATATTTTTTTAAATAAACTTGAACATATGCAGCTAAAATGTCATTAACTCCCTGCTGCCTGAGTGTTTTTAAAGAATGACACGAGGCCCCGGGTGCTGCATGTCTAACATAAGCATCTCGCGACCTTCGGCGAAACTTCCCCAAACACCTCCAACAGCAGAGAGTTAAACTTCGTGTTTTTTTGACTGAGCACCCTGTGTCTAATATTGAAAAGCGCGCAGGGCTTCATTTTAGCCAGACTTGCTCTTCCGTTACCAGTTCACTTTGTCCAAGAGTGAGTACTTTCAGAATGAGAATCATGGGAGAAAAGTGCATTGAATTTTATATTCCTTCAGATACATTTGCTCTACTTATTGCTTCCTGAGTCAGACATTACATTTTGCAATATAAATTCACAATCAAGATTTTAAAGGGAGCTAAATATTTTAATCCAATTAGACAAGTGAACAAAACACTGAATATTACATGTAGTGTAGATCAGTGGTTCTTGCCTTTAAAAGACTGTAATTCCGTCACATTACAACCCCAAATGTCAGTGTTGTCTTTATTTTTAACACTTTCAAACATGAGGCAGCCAGAGGCTCCACTCTCTGCTGTTGGTGACACTGTCTGTCCTTTGGGAATTCTTAAAATCTATTTACCATGGAAACATGGTTCATATAAAACACAGACCTGCCTGTGTGGAGAGGAAGTTCTGATGACTCAGGGGACTTGAGAAAGCTGGAAGATGACAAACTCAGACCCCGTGGTTAGGAAGGAACCCTTGGGCTTGGGTGCGCCCTGGGGAGGAGAGGCGGCACCTCAGAGCCAGGACCTCCACCTTAGCCTCCTGTGTGCTGGGGCCTCCCTCTCCCCCTCAAGTCCAGCTAGAGATGCTGTCTTATGGAAAGTCCCACTTCGTGTCTGCGAGGCGGCCTTCTCTGTGGCTACCTTACCATTTCTCTGGTTTCTACGGCCCCGTTCCTTTCTTGGAGCCCAGAAGCAGCAAAGCCAACGCCTGCAGTGGAAGGGAAGGAGGGCTTTGAACTCTGACTGCCGTGTGGCTGCTGTTGTCAGAGGCCCAGCTGGGCAGCCAGGAGGGAAGAGTGGCCGCTGCCCTGGGATGGCTTTAACCATGAGCTCCTGCCCTGCTCTGCAGCTGACAGAGCAAGGTTCCTGGACAGGCCTGACCTGGAGGGGATGAGGCCCTCAGCGAGAACCTCAGTCACTGTGCTGGGGACAGCAGGGCCGCGGGGGCCTGAAGGTGGCCGACCGCCCCTCAGCTCTGTAGAGGAACACTCCTTCTAACAGGTGGGCGGGCCTGCTGGAAGGCTGTGCTTCCACAACGTTCTGCCCAGCATGCTGAGGGCACCTCTCTCCTCACTGCACTGGTGGCAAGCCAGAGCTCACGTGGCTTATTTCATCCAGGCTTCCTGCCCAATTTGGCAGGTTAATTCCGTAGATATCAAACTGGCTCCCCCTCATCTGCTAGAGCAAGAAGGAGAGTCCTGCATGGGAGTCTAGACTTTGAGGTCAAACTACCTGGGTTCGAATCTCCGCTCTGCGTCGCTTCAGAGACTTGTGTTAGCTTCCATGTCACTTGATTTCTGGCAGAGAAAAAGAAAAAAGAACCAGCTTCCCTTTAAAAGGAAGTGCCTGATATCACCCAGAGCCCAGCACGGATGGTTATGAAACCAGCAGGATTAGTGCTGAGATCATCGTGGGCTTGAAAGGGCCATTTGAGATAAATAACCATTTTGTACATAGAAAAATAAGGCTCAGAGAAATGAAGTGAATGGAATTGGGAAGTGGCTGGGCAGGGAAATGAACTTCTTCTCAGGCCACAGGATGTGTGGATGGGGGCAGGTACCCGAGCGGGTGCGGGCGGAGCCGGGCCTGGCTAGAACAGCTGCCGAGCCCTAGCTCTGGCGCCCAGAACACGAGGCGGAGGCGGGAGGCGAGCCACCAAGCGAGGCAGGGGCTGCCCTGGAGCTCTGTCAACTCAGGGCCAGCTTTGAAATGCCCCAGATGGAGATGGGGGAGGGTCTGCCCTCTCCAGTTACAAATGGATGCTTTATTGCCAGACACACAAGGAACCAGGACCATGTTTTGACTTGGCCAAACACAGACGGCACGCCAGTGACAGAGCAGATAGCGGGGGGCGGGGAGGGGATGTTACCTTCCGAAGGGCTGGCTAGAGCCACCCACAGAGAGAATGAAGTGGGAAGCCCGGGCAGGTCTCCCGTGAGCAGGGGCGAGGGGTGCCACCATCTCCCCGGGCTGCCACTTCTGGCCTCTCTGGCTGGCTTGGGAACAAAGCAGCAGAAAAGGCTGGCTGGACCCCACAGCGTGGTTGCCCGGGGAACAGTTCAGGTCACCCAGAGCAACTCATTTCTTACACTCAGAACTTAACAAACTTCAGAAATGAACGAGGCAGGGTTTGTGGAGAGAAGACTAAAACGAGAAGAAAGAAAATGGGTTAGCAGCTGTGTGCCTGCAGCTGGGCGTGCGTTTCCGCCACCTGTGGACGGCACGGCAGGGGAGCCACAGGAGGGCCACAGCAGGGCCATGATGACAAATGGAAGGGGCAGAAGGATGGGAGACACTGGCTGAGGGCTCACGTCCCGCTGGCATACGCACGTGCTTCTTTCCTGGACAGCGAGACCACGGTCACTGTGGGGCTGATGACAGGACCTTCTGGAAATAAGCATCATGGATATCCCTAACGGCAGATAAGCCAGATGTGGGCAGTAACTACGACTTCTGTCTCGGGACATGCTGCAGGGTCAGAGAAATGTGGGGTACCGAAGAGTCAGCAAACGGAGGCGACAAAACGGTGAGCTCCTAGGATAGATTATCCAGCCCCCCAGTGCTGACTGAACGCTCTCCATGGGGCAGGCACGGCTGCAGGCCCGGGGGCTTGCACAGCGGACGGTGAGTCCGACAGTGGGAAAGTGGGGATGGGTAGAGAGCTTCTCACCTGAGCCGCATGAAATTCAAAGCCCATGCAGACGGTCACGGCCGGTCTGCCGCAGGAAGGAATCAGGCTGCCTTCCACCAGTTCCTGGTGAGGCCCACGGAATGAGGAGGTCACCTGAGTGCCAGCAGCAAACAGCTCCCATACTGATAAATTGCCAGGTGGCCTGGGAGCCCACGGGCATTATGTAGACTCAGCATGAGAATCGCCTGTTTCCTGGAGCTTATCAGAAAATTCCGTAACACTTTTTACTTTTATTTCAGGTTTTCACGCCTATTCTGTATTGTGTGTGTGTGGGTGTGTTTTCTACCCAAAATTCAATTCTTTTTTTCATTTTTTTTTTTTAAGAGACACGGTCACACTTTGTCACCCAGGCTGCAGTGCAGTGGCACGATCATAGCTCACTGCAGCCTTGAATTCTGGGCTACAGCAATCCTCCTGCATCAGCCTTCTGAGTCCCTGGGACTACAGGTGTGCACCACCACATGTGGCTAATTTTTACAATTTTTCTGTAGAGATGAGGTCTTGCTCTGTTGCCCAGGCTGGTCTCCAACTCCTGGACTCAAGCAATCCTATTGCCTCAGCCTCCCAAAGTGCTGGGATTACAGGTGTAAGCCACTGTGCTAAGCTGAGAGTTGGGCTGTTTTTCTTTTGAAGTGTTATCTGTTGGGATTTATGCTTACCCTTTTTGTATTCAGAGTCATCCTAGCACTTCTAAGGTTAGGAAGCCACTGTGTCAAGAGCGAGGCCACCAGGCCACCTGCCCTACGTGGCCAGTCCATGGAGCAGGGGTGGAGGGCCATTCAAACCAGTCACTTAGCAGGACTGTGCTGGGTCAGTTCGATCCGCTGGCCTGGAAGGCAGGTCAGCTTGGTGCAAACCATGTGTTTGACGATCAGATTGCATTGGTGGCAGTCTCTGCTGTGAGTATCCCACTGAGGGTAGAAGGGAGTCCCCTCCCACTGAGGGTAGAAGGGAGTCCCCTCCCACTGAGGATAGAAGGGAGTCCCCTCTGCAATGGCAGGGCTCTAGGGCATAGCGCACGGGGTGGACTCCCCATGGGCCACTCAGAAAGGGCCTGGCGAACAAGGCACCCTGTGGGCCCAGGAAACAGTCCACCTGGCTCCACAGGCCTGCGAGGGCTGTGCGCATCGGACGGCAGGTTTACTAGGAGGAGTGAGGCCTCCTGCCAGAGCCCCGCCTGCATTCAGCCCGAGGCCAGGCCCCCCAGCTACTCTAACTGCCCTGCTGAGACCGCCCCACTACTCACCTGTTCCAGAAAAGCTGGCCTCAGGGCCTCTCACACACTGGGAAATCTACTTGAAATGGAAACATTACTTTTTCTCATTTCTTGTCAAAGGCAACGGGCTGATGTTCATATATTTCTCTTGAATGCAGATTCGGTTTCACTCATTGTCCTGTCTTGGAAATCCCCACATAATGACGGCTTAAAGTAGGTTGACAGAGTCCTCCCTTGGAGTCTAGCTTGGAAAATCCTCACTGGGGAGGGGCAGGCCCACTTCTCTTTTTGGCAGATGGTTCCTAACTACGGAGGGACCAGATTGGGCGCCTGGCTCTGCAGTGCGTGCCAGTGTAACTGATGCGGAAACCGGGATTTGGAAACCACCGTCTTGGCTTTTCTCTGGACTTTACACTCTAGAGGGCGAGGACCGTGGCCCAGTCACCTTCCCACACAGTGCGGTGCAGAGCAGAAACGCCAGCCATGTGTTGTGGAACAGAACCATTTCCAGTGGCTTCTGATTCTAGTTCCTGATGTAGTTTAAACTAATTTGGGCAGCCATGGCAGCAGAGGCCAGGAACCGTATTCAGTACTTTCTGAACTTGCGATTCTCCCCCAACCCAATTCGCATGAAGCAGCTTTGGAACATTTGTATCTGTGTAAAACTAAGAGACCTCAGTACACCCAGCCCCCTCTTCCAACACATGGGAGGTTCGAGGTTTCCATGTGAAAATACTTTCTATATGTTACAATAAATCGTTTGCAGCTATAAATCTGGAGATGTTTCAGCTTGTTTTGTTTCAGGAGGAATTTCTTAG
The DNA here is from genome assembly GCF_047675955.1 of Chlorocebus sabaeus. Taxonomy (NCBI): domain Eukaryota; kingdom Metazoa; phylum Chordata; class Mammalia; order Primates; family Cercopithecidae; genus Chlorocebus; species Chlorocebus sabaeus. Next base: position 81,398,404 of record NC_132928.1, read on the forward strand.
GGGCACTTGGCCTACACCCTGTTTTTCTTCTAGAATTACCTGCTGTTAAGGTCCGAAAAATTTTCAGTAAACAGATTCTGGCACAAATCAATGTGTCCTTTCCTGGAGAGGAGAAGAGATGGCTCTCTGGCCATGTCCTAACACCAGCCTGTCCTTATTTAAGAGGCACGAGTGTCTGTAGTCTAGGTTGTTTTCAGATTTAACCCATTAAACCAGTTAACCTTATTTCGTATGTGACAAGGGCTTTGATGTGGACAAGATGAGGCACAAACTTTTCATATGATTTCCACATTTTCAGCAACAGGTTTTTTTTTTCTCCAACAGTTTTCATCATAAAAGGTGACTAAACCAGCAAATGAGAAGACAAATCACATTGAAGAACATGAGCTATTGAAACTTACTTTTTATTATTTTTTCCAGTTACCCAGCATGCCACAATCTGATTGCTGACCTGGATGGAACAGAGTGAAATAAATGATTTACAAAGAGATATTTACATTCATCTGATTTAGACTGAATATGCCACAACGCACCACGACCTTCCCCGGGTGACACCGCCTCAGCCTGCAGGGGCTGGTCCTCCTCAGCGCATGCGCCATCCCTGCACACAGCCGGGCTGGAGCTGGAGTCTGACTCCAGATGAGCAGAGCTCCTGGTGTATGTTTTCAGAAATGGCTTGAAGTTACGTGTTTCAATCTGCTCATTCGGATGCTAGGTTATACATATGATTTTCAATAAATGAACTTTTTAAAGACTTGAGTTGTAATGTTTCCTTTTTATCTTGTAGTGATGAACAAAACACATCAAAAAGGCACATATTTTAACTAGGCCAAAGTATATTAAGGACCACACTTTTTTTCCTGCCATTCATTTTTCTTTTCATGATCTATATATCATCCTTCACCTTTAATCAATGTCCCATCAGACTCCATTTTATTTATTGTCCTAATTTGTGCACGAGACACCAGGAAGCACTATGCATTACTCTTTCCATTCTGTTAAACAACGAAAACAGACAAAAAAGCATCTTTGGCTCGGTGGTGTCAGATTTTTTTCTTCAATATGCAGTATTTGAGAGGAGCCTAAAAACGTACTTAGTGAAATTAGAAAATTTACTTAGAGTCTATCAAATATCTGTACACAGATAATTATTTGTCTAAAATAGTATTTCTACTATACACAGTTAAGCCCTCAAATGCTTTAAAGTAACAAAAAATGGACACTGGACATACTGTGTTGTATCTGAGAATGACAAACACTAAAGGCAAGGCTGCAGTTGGGACAGGTCCCTGACCTTCGGCTACCCTGCTTGGCCAGCGAGCCGTCATCCTCATCCCCATCTCAGCACAGAGCGGATGTCACCACACGCTCAGCCTTGCCTCTCAGAAGCGGTGTGGACTAGGCTTTGGAGGCGGTGGCATGATCTACACACACAGACCATTCGAATCTCTTCAGCATGTAAAAGGCTCAAGCCTGAAACAGTAGAACTTCTATTCAGATTCAGAAGTTTTTCATCAAATGTGCTAGACATAAAGGCTGTCACCTAAGATATTTTAATTGTCCTTAATTCTGTTTTAGATATACTGTGAATAAATTATACAATATTCTAAAAATAGCACCTTTAAAGAATTATAGAGGTCACTTTATTTTAGCCTCCTGGATCTGTCAACCCCAGTGGTTTTGAGAGAAGAGCACATGTGAGAATGTGCTCAAATTTGGCTGTGTGACGTACACATACGCGCTTGACTCACTCTGGTCCCAAAAGCCATTCCTCTGTCTGGCTTCATCACAGGAGCAAAGCCAAGTTTCTACAATAGTAGCTTTATGAGGTAAAATCAGAAAAAGGCCCCATCCAGAATGATTCAACGTGAAGTCAGACTGCAGTCCAGCCGTCCTACCCATCTACATCACCCGTGTCTAAGTTTGTTAATTTGCCATGACACGTTAGAAATACACTCTAAGAAAGGAAGTATGCAGAGCAGTACATTATCAGGAAGACATTAATGACAAGCTACATTCCTTCAGATTCTGGGTCCAAACCATGTGTTGTATAGATGATGAGGGTCTGAATGTCTCCAAGGTCTGAGACCTCCTCCATCCCTGGCTTCACAGAACATCCATCCTAAATCCAGTGCTGAGTCAGCGTCTCCCCTCGGAAGCAGCCCTTCATCAAAGTTTGCGTAACCGCACTACCACCATTCCACTGAAGTAAAAATGATCCCCTATGTGTGTTGGAGCTACAAGGAATTTGTATATTTTCCTGTCACATTTTATACAAGGTAGGTTAATACCAGCTGGGGCTATTAAAAATCTGTTTTCATTAAAGAAGATTTAATTTGGGGGGATTATAGAACCACATCCAACAACAATAAACAGAGAAGTAGCAGATTGACATAGTGCTTTATTTAAGCTGTCTGCACGAAGGAAAATCATGTTCATCCCTATCATATACGTGTAAAAATACTAAGGATGTACAGTGTACAAAAACAGTTTCTCCTAGTTATTTCACATCCTCGTGGGCCATATACTTAAGGAAATAGACAGTTTTAGTATGACCAACAGTAAGAGTAATACAGTTTCTTGGGTTTATAGTTGCATCTGCTTAAAATCCTTAACCAGATGACTAGATCTTGCACAGATCTAATGAAAGAACTAGCAAGGTCAAGAAATGTCACAAACTATAAAGCTACAGGGAGGTAATTCAATTACCAATTTAGAGGTTTTCTTTTTATTTAAATAAATACTTTACATTTCATGCTTGCCTGTAATGCACTACCAGGAGCAAGATGAGGAAATTCTACTGTGGACAGTACAAACAGTAGCAGCAAAGTGTGTACGTTGAGGTGTAATATAGAGACCCTGCAGTTAGTAAGGAAGGCCCTTACTTTTGTCCTCTAGGAGAAGCAAGTGGCCCCTGCAAGAACAGTCAGCTTGAAGAAGCTGGAAATCAGGGATGGGAAATGGAAAACAATACTTGAATAATGCTATGTAATTAGTGTAGAAAGCAAAGCTGAGCGTGACCCTGCCAACAATCCAAGCAGAAATGGCCAATTTCCTCCAAGATGGCTGCATTCTGACAAGAAGTCAAGCTTCATGGAGTTAGTACGGGCTGGAGTCTGCGAAGTGTGAACTGTATTCTCATAGAATGATTCCAGGTTTCAGGGTGTTCCACCTGCCAGAACCCAAGACTACAACTATGGGCGACACAAGGGAAGTTTTAGAAATCTCCCTGTACACACATCTCTGGTTTTCTATTACTCCTCCATGGCAGCTGACAGATCTGGAAGTGAAAATAGGGGATTCTCAAAATCAAAGCCAAGAAGACACCTTGTGTGACCCCAGTGGAGTCTCAGAGGCTGGAATGGAAGTGACTGAGCCCCAGGCGTGGCTGGGGACTGAGAGCCAGTGTGAGGAGTGGCCCAACTGGGGCAATATCAGTGCCAGTCATTACACTTTAGGAAGTGTCCTTGGCCAAGGTCACGGGAATCACTTTGAGATCTGGGGGAAAAAACCAAAACAACACAAAGCTATGTGCTTAGTGTACGGCGCCATGCTTTCCCTCCAGAGGAGTGAGTGCTCTGAACATCAGCCAGTCTCAGCTTTCTGCTCCTCCTCTCACCTGTTTCTTTCTTATATAATGGATGCAAGACAACTTAAAGAACATACCTTCTAGTCTACTTTTTTGTCAAAATGAAACATTCAACATAATTCCAAGTGAAAAAAAAAATTAACTGTGTGTAAGTAAGAATGAACTACCATTTACTGTAACTTCCTACTCAATACTAAGGATGAACTTCACTCAGGTAGAAATATGAAAAATAAGGATAACATTGATGTCTGAATATGTCTTAGCTGCCTTAGTAAAATGCCCTTTAACCCCCGTCAGTCCCAGTGGCCCACCCACTGCCAGCAGTGGTTTCATAGCTATAAATCCACACTTCCAGCGTCAAGAGGCTAAGACATCTGCATATGAATATGATTCATCCTGCTTAGAAAGTCACTTGCTCTTTCATACAATGCAATCATAATACTACATCACACTGTAGTCTTCCATTTGGGAGCTGTCAGAGAGTTTAACTAAAATCCATTTCCATGATCACTCCACGGAGTGGGATGGCCTTCTGCTTGCCGCAAGAATGGCCCCAGCCCCTAGGACTTCATAGGCTGCTTTGGAAATTGTCAGCTCCTAGCACCAAAGGGTTTAATCTGAAGATCATCATTAATGAAGGAGAAAGATGAGGTTTGCATACATGCCCCCTTTCAGTGAGAAATGTTGGAATCTGGGGACATGAGTATATACAGAAAAAGAAAAGCTGGAGGTGTTCTCTTTTTTTGTTGTTTTTTCCCTGATGGCTTAATTCAGTGACAAATGTACCATGATCCCAAGAAACACACCAGGTTCTTAGCCTTCACTGCCCGCTTCCTAAATCCTCAAGATGTGTTCACTTTGCCATGTAAAGATCATTTCTTATCATCACTCAGGTCTCAATTTTCTTCATTACTTTTTGTTGCCAGGTCATCATAATGTTTCAATTCTTCAATCAGCAAACGTCAACAGCTATTTGTTTCATTAACCCCTTGGCATGGATAGTTGGGGATTTTCTCATTTTCAGTACCAAGGGGTTAAATGACAGCATTTCTTCTCCCAAAGCCAAATTCTAACCAATATATTCCATTTCAGAGCCTTATCGTTTTTTAACAGAGGAGAAAAAGTGCATGATTCTCATCAGCGTGTACAATCCTTGCACATGGGTCAAAAGAAACTGCAGTAAGTCTATTTTATATAGGTTGGAGCTGTGTTTGCTGACAGGACATACAATTCTCATCACTAAAAAATAAATACTACTGCAATATAAACAAAATCATAAAAGGACATTCAAAGTTTTAACATCTGAGAAAAAGCTAATTCACGTAGAACTGAAAGTAAAAAATTAAATAAGGCAAACACCTGTTTACCTTGGTGTACAAATTTTGGTGAAAAGCAGTATCATTATACCTGTCTACATTCTTCAGCCATCAGAGGTGATAAATGTCAAGAAGGAAAAAAGGTTTCCAAGCACGGGGGAAAGATGCTCTCTGGCGCAAACTGTTTCATAAGACCCTGTAAGTGACCTTGGCTGTGCATGTGCCTTCGTTTCTTGGTAGAACAGTGTTCACTGGCTCATGATTGCCCGGGAGTCTCGACATCCACATGTGATATGGGCTTCTTCTACAGTATCCACCAGGAATTTAAAAATATATATATATATATCTATATATCCCAACAGTTGTTCAGTCCTTCTACCAAATGCTTCCTAATCAATTCCAGCCACAGCTTAGTGATATATACCTACTTCACGCATGGATCTGATGTGCTTTACATATGCACGCCACCACCCTTCCACAATTGCTTGTTCTGAATTGATAAACTATATCTTCTTAGTCTAGTTAGATTTTCTCTTCTAGAAAGTTAAAAAATGTACCTAGAATCAGTGTATCTCATTTAGCCTTCACTGAGGGAAAAACTCAAAGATCAAAAGATGACAATTGGTGCACAAATGAACAATGGCGGGCTCATGACTTCCAAAGGCTGGAAAATTACTTCTGAAAGTTGCTATAATAGTAAGACAGTAGCAGCAACAGCATGAGACCTTAGACTGAGATACAATTTCATGCAAAAACAAAAACTGGAGTGTATTTGCGTGTATGTGTGTTTTCATGAGGGTGAAAGGTGGCGAGGGGTGAAGACCCTTGGCTGGTCTGGGATGTCGGAAGGTGCCCCTGCTATGTGTAAGAGCTAGGACTGGTGATGTCCAGGAATCATTTTCAGTAATAAATTGAAGATGACAGTGAAGTAGCAGAATGAAAGAGACTTATTCTCGTCCACTTGCAGAGTAGGAAAACTGAGGGAAATGCGGCCGCCTCTCATTGTCCATGCAGTCCATACCATCCTCATCATCTGTGGGCAGGAAACAGCTATTTTAATTTTACATTTATTTTTTGCAACATTATCTCTGGTCTATGTTTTGTAAACTCTGAACATAGGAAAGATGAACAGAGGCAATAGCTCCCATAAACTTGTGTTTATCGATAAGCTTTAGAGTGATTATACTTTAAAAATCATCTGATTTTCATAAATACATAGTCTATGAAGAAATAATACTGTAGAATCATCTCTAAGACATCAAAATTTCAAGACTCAACTCAATGAAACAGTGAAAACAATGGTATTGAAGAAAACAGAAGTATTTAAGAAGGAGCAGTCTTCAGTAACCTCTCGTTTCATGTAACCACATATATCAAAATCGCAAGTCAGTGAAACCCACAGCATCCAAAGTCTGTATAGAATCCATCATCAAATGTCTTCAAGTGCTTGTATTTTTTCTTTGTGAGGCTTTAAGAGCAATTGTAAAATAAAGCTTCCTATGAAATGTTATCCAACATCTAACATCTGGCTTAACTCACCTTTCCTAATTTCCCTATGTGAAAACTTTAGCATGAAGGGGCTCAGTGAAAGAAAAAGAGGGAAGGATGTCAACATCTGAGGCCTGGCTCATCAGGAAACAACCGAAGAGACTTGAAAGGCATCCAAACAGGCTGCTTACAATCACAGTGTTCCTCCTCTCAGCTTTCCTGGTTTTCTCTATTTCAAAGATCACAGATGATCAGCACCCTCTTCTCATAAGTGTCCTGTGATGACAGTCCTGTGCTGTCGGAAGCTCTTCCTGATATGTGGCCACACGGTCAGCCACTCAGTCAACATGCACTCCCACACATCTGCTCTGGGCTGAGCACCCATCAGGCCCATGGACCGCAGAACTCTGAACAAAGTTCCCAAGGACCCCCTGGACCCACAGTCTCCTGGGGGAGGTGCTCCACTTTAAATCCCCCGTGCTCTCCTCTAAGCTTAATTATATGCTGTCCTGCAATGGAAATCAGTGAATCTTTCCAATACTCAACCCTTTTCTCTTCAAGCAAAATAATTCAGTTTCCTCAAACCCATATAGGAAGTTCATTACCAATTTTTTTAAAAAATATTCTAACCTCGGCCGGGCACAGTGGCTCAAGCCTGTAATCCCAGCACTTTGGGAGGCCGAGACGGGTGGATCACGAGGTTGGGAGATCGAGACCATCCTGGCTAGACACGGTGAAACCCCGTCTCTACTAAAAAATACAAACAACTAGCCAGGCGAGGTGGTGGGCGCCTGTAGTCCCAGCTACTCGGGAGGCTGAGGCAGGAGAATGGTGTGAACCCGGGAGGCGGAGCTTGCAGTGAGCTGAGATCCGGCCACTGCACTCCAGCCTGGGCGACAGAGCGAGACTCCGTCTCAAAAAAAAAAAAAAAAAAAATATTCTAACCTCTCCAGGGAGCATCAGCTGGACGTGGGTGTAAACAAAGAAAGCATATAGGCCAGATCCCACTGCACTGAGGCTCTGACTCTGTCCCCCTAAAGAGGAGGATGCTCTGCCTTTGTCTGAAGAATAAACACTTCCATTCTTGTCTCACTGTTTTTCTTCTCTGTATCCCATTCTTAATGCAGAAGATTCTAAGAAATGGGGTTCAAGCTGGCGTTCGCCCGAATGTTTGGCCTCTAACGTATCAGAAGATATCCTTGCATGAGGCAAGAACGGATCCGTCTAGAAGCATTCGTGGCTCCCTGCTCTGTGGAAGACACTGAACTCGGAGGCCCTCTCTCCTTCTGCAGACAGACCACTGCAACTGCAGTCAGCATTTCTAGAAGGTATTGAGGTTTGGGGAAATCTCCACCTCCTTATAAAGTCATTGGTTCCAGTATTTGTACCAAGCAAGTCACATGCATCTTTTAGATCAAATACCTTCAGCAGTTTTTTTAGCTACAGTAGAAACGGAAGGAGCTGGGAATGATGGTGTATCCGTGGTGGAGCCACAGAGTATAAACACTCTCTAGAGAATACAGGCAGCTAAAACCTTCATGTTCAGATTCTGACATGTGCCAATCACATTTCAAATAAACAATTTTCCTCACCAACAGCTTTATTTTGCTCAGTGTTTCTGCACAGCAAACATGCAGCTGGCTCTGGACAGCAGTGGGGAGCCTGGTGCTTGTCCTGCTCAGCCAAGAAGGGCAGGAGAGCTGCCTGGGCTCCTGGGGCCATGACCAGGACTCACTCTAGCCTGGCGAGGTTCAGCATCTAGGTTAGCCAGACGCTCCACAGGGGCAGGTGCTGGACACTCTTTTGGAAGAGGAGGGACTCTTGCTGGGTGTCAGCTAAGAATTGAGACAGCCTTCACTCTCACTTCAGTAACACAGTCCTCGCAATTCTGAATCTAGGAAATTTCACAGATATCCCTGAGGGCTCCAATCCTTGATATTCTTTAAAGCCAATGAACCCCCTCCATCATTCCAGCCCTTTTCTGTTGGCAGGCTTGGTAACAATGAGGTGTGAACATCTGATCATGGCCCTAAAAGAGGTGAGAGCCTGGGCAGGATGGTGGGAGGGGAGCTGGAGGAAGTGGCAGCTGACCCTGAGCCTGTCAATGTACACAAGTTAGTTCCTGCTGTGAGAGGCTGTGCATAGGGAATAGTGATGACAATGAGCATGAACTATGTTTTTCAAAAACACTTATCTGGAAAAAGAAGACCATGATCAACTCTACATGAGGAACATCAGCTGCCTGATTTTCTTAGAACATTTAACGGACGTCATTATATGGCAGTAAAAGTGACCAGATCTCAAAGAAACCCTCTTTTTCTGTAAGGGGAAGGCAGAGGACCATCAATGGCAATAACGAAAGATGACACATTCCCAAATCTGTTTCATTATTAATGCCAGTGAGGACTATCTGGCATGTCACTGCAGCTGTTTGTAGAAAATGGAACATTTTGCCTTTCTAACTGCTGATTTGTTCTGAACAATAACTGAACTCTGTTTTATACAAGCAAGGTGGCAAGTGGGAAGACAACTGCTAACGACGGTGCTACCCTGGACTTTGACCAACGAAACCTCTGTGTGTTAGCAGTTAGGGAGCTGCAATGGTTTCTTACCAATTAAACTATTCAAAGCAGCAAGAAAAAGGTTATGTTCAATGTAATCACCGTTTTAAGGTTTCACTGATTCTCATTTTTATCTGCCCCTTAAGGAAATCTAGGATGGATCCAGGAACTGTCAAACTAAAAACACTGCCGCTTTGCCCTAGAAGAACCCAGAAGCTGCAGTTCACCACCATCGAGGCTGCTCCCCTAAGACAGGAAGCCCAGGGCCCCATGGCCCCCAGTGCTGAGCGCTGCGCGGTGCTGAGCCACACAGACAGCAGGAGCGGCTGCTGAACAGAGGTGCCTGCAGATGCGTCGATGCTGGTCTTTGCCTGGGCACACTCTGCTGAGCTCTTTCATCTGACTTTCCTTTCTACAGAGGTCCTGAATAGGGAAAAACACAGTAAGTCCACAGCGCCCTCCCCACCCCTCAATTGTGGGGTGCCCTGTCAGACACAGATGACACTGCTGGGCTCTCGTTTCCATACTGTCCAGGGCCCAGGGGCAGGGCAGGACCACACTCCATTTCTGACACCCACAAAAGCCAGACTTTTTTTTAAAGACAGAGTCTTGCACTGTTGCCCAGACTGGAGGGCAGGGTTGTGATCTCAGCTCAATGCAGCTTCCGCCTCCCGGGTTCAAGCGATTCGCCTGCCTCAGCCTCCCGAGTAGCTGGAATCACATGCATGCAGCACCACGCCTGGCTAATTTTTGTATTTTTTTGTAGAGGGGGTTTCACCATGTTGGCCAGGCTAGTCTCAGACTCCTCCTGACCTCAAGTGATCCGCTCGCCTTGGCCTCCTAAAGTGCTGGGATTACAGGTGTGCACCACTGTGCCTAGACAAAAAGCCAGACTTTCGTGGGCCGACAATTGCAGGTGGATTTTGATAACCATCTTGGAAGTTACTACAATGTACAGGCTTCGTAGGTATCTCTGTCTCAATCTAGAAGTGAACCTGTGATCATTTAAAGACACCAAGGTTGTAGGGCTTTTACAGCATGACCCATGTCTGAAAGGACATATGTTATTTAATAACGGAGTTGCTGTTAGCGGTAAAATGTGACATGCCAGGAAAAGCATTCTTGGTGGCTTTTATGTTGCTGATTAATGAAGCCAAGGAACTAGGTTCAAATTATGTTCTAGAAACTGTGCTGGGGGACTTCTAACACTTTCTAACATTTCAGTCTCATTTCAGAAGTCCTAGAAATTGAGCAATAAAATGCAAACTAACGACAAATTCTCATCAGGACAAGTGCCCCGTGGGTGTGGTGTAAGGAATAAGGCAGGTAAGATGAATTTCGCAGAGATTCTGGTCCTTGAAAGCTAGGGCTTTGAAATTCAAGTCAATCACGAAAAAATAACTGACTAAGAGGCATATACAACAGTTTCTAATTGACCTTATTTGTAACCAAATCTATTTTGATTTGCTCTGGTCTTTCCAGTCCCACATTTCCGAGCACAGCATTAGTTGGCCCTGTCCGCCGGCCCTCCACTATGCCAGCCCTCCACTACGCCGCTCCTGCAGCCAGGTGCTCGCTGGGTTGGGCCTATGGTCCCCCGAAATGGACTGGACCACAGCACACAGTAATACTATGGACTAACCAATCTGGTGCTTGAGCAGAATTGAAAATAGGGTGATTCAAATTTGCAGAACTCTCAGTGCCTCTCCTAAATTTCTCAGGCACATAGGAGGACAAAAACAGGCCACCGAGAGAGTATCAGCCCTGCTCCCCGCTTTTGCAGTGGACAAAGTGACCGGCCATCGCCCAGAGCTGTAAGGGGCAGAGGCAGGACATAAGACGGGTTCCCCAGGTCTGAGTCCTGGGCTTTTTCAGCCTCACTCTGGGTCCCAAATTGGGATTTCACTTTTAGCTTTCTGAAGTAAAATATCTACTCCTGATATGTTAGAGCCTTCCTATTTCTACGACTTCCAAAATAACGTATTTACTTGCTCTAAAGAGTGTGCAAATGCCAAATGCTCTATTTAAGAATAGAAACTTTCTCAAAGAGGCTGAGACTGAGGACAGAGACCTGTCAGGACCTTCCCAATGTCTGCTTTGGACATTCAGAGGGGAGGCAAACCTGGGTGTCCTCCCAGCTCTGAAGTTCCTAGGCCCTCACCATATTCTGTTTATTTATGCACCTAACAAGTATTATTGCATACACACACTGTGCCAGGCATCTAACCAGGAGCTTGGGCTCACAACGAATGAGACAAACTAGATCCTTCCTCTCCAACCCACTGCACATTAGTGGTAGAAAGAGACACTAAGCAAACAAACAGAAAAATACCAGCAAGTAAAGGTGCCAGTGTAGAGAATGAAGGGTGGGAGGGAGTGTTGTCAGACTGATGTTCTTCAGACTAGGAGGTCAAAGAAGGTTCTCTGATGGAATGACATGCAAGCTTAGAGCTGAAGGACAAGAAGGAGCCGTCCATGTAAGATCAGGGAACAGCATTCCAGGCATGGACACCATAAATACCGTACCCAGAGCCTGAGGCATGGTGACCTGTGGCATGTTCAAGGTGTGGCTGGAACCCAGGGACAGTGGGAGAAGATGCAGCAGGAAGAGATCAGAGAAGTGGACAGAGCCCAGATCAGTCAGTGCTGTGCAAACCAGTGTGAGCAAATTGGATTTAGAGTGCAATGGAATGGCACTGGAAGGTTTTAAGCAGAGGAATGGTGTGGTCTGATTACAGTTAGGATTATATCCAAATGAAAGGGCCTAGCAAAGGCTCTATGGCAGGAACTGCCCATGGGCGGATCCAAAAACTCACTGGTGTTACCCAGCATTTTGGAAAATTCTAATGCCACAGTCCATGCTGGGGACAGAGGCCAAGGCCTATGCCCATTATTTCTACTCAGCCCTGAGCTACTTGCCCATGACTCCACAGGCTTTCCAACACTGTCTGTCAGTGACTCTTAGTGATTCTAAAATTCTAGCAATGGCACAAGACTGAGTGGAAACTCTGCCTCACCACAGGATAGACCATGAGTAGCTCACTTCAATGTATTGGTATTTCACAACTTAGACTGGACATCGGTCAAGTTGGTAAGCCCTGCTCCCTGACTATGGCTGATCCAACTTCAGGACCTGGAGCACCTTAACTTTATGTGAATCTAAAGAAAGAAAAGCACACACACACAATTATATCTTCACTTTCAGGGTGTTCACAGTCCCCTTGTCGCCAGACCATGGTCCCCATATTAAGACCTCTTGGCCCACATAACCCCTTGTTTGCCTCTTGACAGGAGAATCTGTCACCTGTGACCATGTTGGGCACAGCATTAGCCTCCAACCTCCCCTCTCCCGGACACTGAGTCCACATCAGCACTATTGATGAATCTGCTTCCGAAAAAGGAATGAGAAGAGAAGACATATAGGAAAGGAATCGAAAAGAAAAGGAGAGAAAAACTATGATGTGAACCAAAAAATGTGTGACTTGAAGCATCCTTGCAGCCCTCCAAATATTGCCCCGAAACACAATCGTATTCGCATTCCTAAGTTAGTGATGATACACACAGACCTCTGTCAGCATGAAAATGTTTATCAATTATGTCTGATCACCTTTTCCCTCATTACAGCTCCACTGATTTATGGTATTTCTCTAAGTGTGAGACATACTAATGTATATGAATTGACTTGAAGTGGTACATGAACACCTAGTTTTCATAAATATGTAATTTATATGTATCCAAAAGAACCAGCAAACTAAATTATGTCCTCACAGATAATGCTATTTAAGAGAAAGCCAAGTAAAAAGGAGTGACTCTAAGTGAATTTTAAAACTATTAAGTAAGTAGGAGGCCAAAATTGGCAAAATTCTGAAGGTGATGTGGGAATGAACGAAGTCTAGGAAAGAGAGGAGTCTCTATTTCACAGTCCTTTCAGTTGGTGTCAAAAGAATCTATTGGAGAACGGTAAGGAAGGGCTAGTCTGTAATTTCATCTACAATTTCTCTATATATAATTAATCCTACCCAGAAAAGCATTTCTTGCAGTCCTTTGATATTACCTGTCTTTTGATATTTCCACTGGGAACTCAATGTTCTTCAATTCAATTCAATATTCAATATTCTTAAATAGAATGGAGTAAGTCACTGTGGAATTTGATCTTGAAAATATCAGATGAGTTTTTAGAAGACTGTTTTCTTCAATTACATTAGAAGAAATTATATTAGAAATTTATCAATTGCCTTCTAAATTTACTTACATTTTTCAGGTGGTGTTATTGTAATAGTCTGAGCTGTAAATTCTTCATCAAAATATCTAGTATCTGTCTCAGATGTTACTTGAGGTTTAAAAGGAGGTACAAGCTGTAAAAAGAAAGAAAAAGAGTTTTATTAACTGATTTCAATTCAGGAAAATTCCTTTCTGGGAAAAATGCAGAGAGCACGTAGTTAAATGAACAGAACAAAAGTCTACAATGCTGAGTCGCTGTGTAAGGGGGACATGGTATTTGGCTTCCCAGTCAATAGTCTAAACAAACCGGTAGGTAATTGGTGGTTCTGTATAAAATCTAATGGATCACGAAAAACAACAAAGGAAAACCACAGAATAGGAGAGGGATTTGAAAAATCTGTCCTGGTTTTTTCCCCCAATAACAAACATACATGCAAAACCATATTGACAGGGAGCAGTGTGCCAGGATGTGGGCTCCTCTCCGGGCAGCCTCTTTCTAGTACTAGCTGAAGAAGGTATTAATAAAGATACAACTTAATAATACAGCTACCACCAGGGTAGAGACGAGAGTGCTGCCTTTCCCTTCGTAAAGAACTACAACTTTGGACTTTGCTAAGAATTTGCTGATAGGAAGTGGGCATCGATGCCCGCCCTGCTCTGGAAAAGGGTTTCTTGACAGCCCCTGCAGTTACACGCAAATTTTTGCCCACAGCTTTCATCAGATCCTCAAAGGGGACCACAACCCAGAAGAGATTAAGAGTAGCTCCTCTGGGATTGACAGGGCAGGAATCATCTCATTCAAGTTGCACCTGTGGCAGGCATGGGGGTGGCGGAGGCGGGGGTGGAAGGAAAGTCTTGGGCTACCGGAGGTTTCAGGAGCCGGAGCCCTGTGAACCTCTGCTGGTTGGGAGGGAGAAGAAACTAACATGAGGCTTCTGCTTCTCAGGGCTCTAGCCTGAAGGGATAGGTGGAACCCACAGGTTCCTTCTAGCACAGGATGCCCAGAGCCAGAGCATTAGGGTCAGAGTATGTGCTCTGCAGAGCATCATTCAGAACAGGGGATGCTGCTTTAGAATACGGTTCTCATGGGGATAGGAACATGGCAAACAGAATGACAGAAATCAGCATGTTTTATAAAAATTTTACAGAAACAAATACACATTTGGCTTGAGATCAGTGCATTTTCCCACTCTTTCTGTCACCAAATTTATGTTAAATAATAAGGCGAAATCTTTAAATTATTCTCTAGACAGAACTATATTTTTAAGAATCGTGGGATGAGCAGAATTAAAAGCAGGTTTTCAAAATAAAGGACCACATTTCAGTTTATGGTGCATGCTACAAAGCATTCCTAATCTCTTCTTTTTAAAATTCTTTGTTTGCCCCCAGCACACAGCTATTCTAAGGTCTTCATGACTGTCAAGCTTTGAGGATGAACCAACTCTACATTCCACTGATCAGCTGGTAATGGCTACTAATCCCTGACCTGAAACAAACTCCTCTGCTAGTGGTAAGCAGAGCCTGCCATGGTGCCAGACCAAGTTTCTTTCTAGCTGCTCTGCTGGCTCCCTGGACATGAGCAAGCAGGTCACTCCACTGCTAGAAACCCTCCCTCTGACTCTCGGGCTACGTGCACTGTCTTCACCAGCATCACATATCACATGCACATGCACGGGGATCACCAGAGGCGACAGAGGCTGGAACGGTTTTGTTTTTTTTTTTTTTAAGAAAACCCAGGGGTAATTGCCCCTATCTGACAGGAAACTGGAAGACTGGAATTCTGGTTGGGTTTTTCTGATTTACTATTCTACAGATGTTCACAAAATAGGTCTTTATCCTTCCAATCAAAAGTTAACCACAAGAAATTCCTGTGGCTGGAATCGGCTTCTCTTGGGCACTAGGAGTAAGTTTTGCTTACCTCTGCTCCCCCCTTTTCATCTGGTTCTTTGTGATGTCAGAAATTTAAATTTACCTTCAAGTTAGGGGAAACTTGTCCTTTTAGATGAGAGAATGATCACCTGTAACTTTAACAAACTGAAACCTATCTTAACAGTTTTCAAAAGATTACAGGAGAGCTTAAAATAGTCTCTGTTTCAAATGCCACATGTACTGAGGACTTTCCTGACCATCTTCTTATATTAAACAGCTATCTCCCCCTCACTTTCTATCTTCACATTGCTTTTTCTTCAAGACTTTGCAACATCTGATACACAGGCACGTATACCACATATGATATACGTAGATTTGTTTGTTACTGTCAATGTCATCATCAATAAAATATAAGTTCCACAAGGGCAAGGACTTTTAAAAAAGTTTATTGATGAGTAATTAACATACACTAAACAGCCCAGGTTAAGAATATACAACTTGGGCTGGGTGTGGCAGTGTGTGCCTGTAGTCCCAGCTACTTGGGAGGCTGAGGTGGAAGGATCACTTCAGCCCAGGAGGCAGAGGTTGCAGTGAGCCAAGATTATGCCATTGCACTTCAACCCAGCCTGGGCAAAAGAGTAAAACCCTCTCAAAAAAAAGAAAGAAAAAAGAAAAACAGGCAGCTGATATGTTTTGACATATGTATATACCCATGAAACTGTCACCAAAATCAACATGGTGAAAACATCTACCACTTTAAACATCGTCTTGTGCCCATGTGTGCTTCCATCCTCCCATCCCCTGCAGGCCATGACTGGCATACTTTCTGCCATAACTGACTTGCTTGTATGTTTAAGAATTTTATGCAAATGGATCATATAGTATGTACCCTTTGTCTGTCTCGTTCATTTAGCATGATTACTTTGATATTCATCCATGTCACCACAGTTATCAACAGTTTGCCCACTTTGCTGGGTGATATTTCAGTACACAGACGTATCACAATTGACCCACTCATCTGTCAACGAACATCGGGGCTGTTTCCAGGTTGGGGCACTTACAAACAAAATTGCTATTAACTTTTATGTCCAAGTCTTTGTGTAGACATATGATTTAATTTAGAACAAATACTAAGGAGTGGAATGGCTGGGCCACATGGTAGATATACATTTGACTTTTCCAGAAACTGTCAAATTGTTTTCCTTTATGTTAAAAAACAATTCTAATTCCTAATTCACTCAGAGCGTTTCATTTTTTGTTTAAATAAATTTTTAAAAGGATGAGTTTTTCTTGATTTTTTTTTTTGCATCATTTGATATAATCATTTCCTTCTTACTCTGTTAATAGGTGAACTATAGTGATTGGTTTTGAATGTTAAATCAATCTTATATTCCTAGAATAGACCACATTGGTAGTGGTTCTTTGTATCTATTGTTAGATTTAATTTGCTAAAATTAAACTAAACATTTTAGCATATATGTTCATTAAGAATATTGGTCTATAGCATTCTTTTAAAAATCTCTTTGCAGGCCAGGCGTGGTGGCTCAGGCCTGTAATCCCAGCACTTAGGCAGAGGCAGGCAGATCACGAGGTCAGGATATCGAGACCATCCTGGCTAACACGGTGAAATCTCCGTCTCTACTAAAAATACAAAAAATTAGCCGGGTATGGTGGCGGGCGCCTGTAGTCCCAGCTACTCAGGAAAATGGCGTGAACCCGGGAGGCGGAGACTGCCATGAGCTGAGATGGTGCCACTGCACTCCAGTCTGGGCGACAGAGTCTGAGACAGTCTGAGACAGTCTGAGACAGACTCTGTCTCAAAAAAAAAAAAAAAAAATCTCTTTGCATACTGATGTCAAGTTAGTACGTGCCTCACAGAACGAACTGAGAAATATTCTCTTATCTTCAATTTTCTGGAATAATTTGTATAGAATTGATAATATTCCTTAAATGTTTGGTAGACTTCATTGGTGAAAATATGTGGGTCTGGTGTCTTTGTCAGAAGGATCTTAACCACAATTATAATTTCTTTAGTAGGTACAAGGCTATCCATGACATCTATTTCTTCTTGGTAATTTGTATCTTTCAAGATATGTGTCCATTTTAGCCACAAAGTTGAATTTATTGGCATAAAGTTATACATAATGTTTCTATATTATCCACTTAATACCAATATAATCTGTAGCAGTGTCAACGTTTATTATTTGTCTTCCCACTTTTCTATTCAGTCGGGTGAGAAATACATCCATTTTAATGATCTTCTCAAAAGCCCAGTTTTTCTTTCATCAATTTTCTCTATGATTTTTTGTTTCTGTTTCATCGATTGCTATCCCAATCTTTATTTCCTTTGTTCTGTTTACACTGCATTTAATTTGTTCTTGTTTTTATAATTCCTTTTTTGTCTTTCTTAGAGACAAAATCTGACTCCGTCACCCAGGCTGGAGTATAGTGGTGTGATCATAGTTCACTGAAGCTTCAAACTCCTGGCCTCAAGCAATCCTCCTGCCTCAGCCTCCTGAGTAGCTACGACCACAGGTGCGCACCAGTATGCCCAGCTAATATTTTATTATTCAGAGATGGGATCTCACGATGTTGTCCAGACTAGTCTAGAACTCCTCTACCTTGGCCTTCAAAAGTACTGAGTATAGTTGTGAGCTACTGTGCCCAGTCCTAGTTTCTTTTTTTTTTTTTTTTTTTTTTTATTTTTTTGAGACGGAGTCTTGCTCTGTAGCCCGGACTGGAGTGCAGTGGCCGGATCTCAGCTCACTGCAAGCTCCGCCTCCCGGGTTCACGCCATTCTCCTGCCTCAGCCTCCGGAGTAGCTGGGACTACAGGTGCCCGCCACCTCGCCCGGCTAGTTTTTTGTATTTTTAGTAGAGACGGGGTTTCACCGTGTTAGCCAGGATGGTCTCGATCTCCTGACCTCGTGATCCACCCGTCTCGGCCTCCCTAAGTGCTGGGATTACAGGCTTGAGCCACCACGCCCGGCCATAGTTTCTTAACATAGAAGCTAAGGTCATTAATCTTACACTTTTCTTCTTTTCTAATATTTAAAAATATCTTTTAGTACTATAAATTTTATTTAGTACTATAAAGTATTGCTTTGGCTGTATATCACAGCTAAACATGTTGTGTTTTCATTTTCAGTCCATTCAAAATACTTTCTAATTTCCCTTTGATTTCTTCTTTGATCCATGGATTATTTAGTATTTAGTTTCCAAGAACTTGGGGATTTTCCATATATCTTTCTGTGTCTTTTTAATTTCATTTCCTTCAAAGAGAATATGTTTTACAGTACCTAAATCCTTTAAAATTCATGGAGTTGTTTTGCTCAACATATGGTAGACTGTGGTAAATGATCTGTGACCTTGAGAAAAATAAGTGTTCTTATGTTGTTGGGTAGCGTGTTTCATAAATGTCAATTAGATCAAGCTGATTGATAGTATTGCCCAAGCTGTCTATAATCTTACCAATTTCTCTTCAATTGCTGTATCAATTATTTGAAGATGGGTATTGAAACATCTAATAGTAATTGTAAATTTGTCTATTTTTCCTTATAGTTATATTAGTTTTTGCTTCATATATTTTGAAGTTTTGTTATTAGATGCATAACTAAGATGGTTAATACTTCTTGATGAAATGACTCCCTTAATTATTATGAAACAATCCTCCTTTTCTCCAGCAATATTACTTGCTTTGAAATCTACTTTGTATGATTTAATATAGCACTCTAGTTTTCTTTTGATTAGGGTGAGCATAGTGTATAATTTTCTGTTCTATTACTTCTAATCTACTTATATCTCACATTTAAAATTGATTTCTTATAAGCAGCATATAGGTAGTTCTTGCTTTTTACCAAGTCTAATCTCTGTCTTTCAATTGTGGTGTTTAGAACATTTACATTTAATGTGATTATTGATATAATTAAGATTAAATTTACCATCTTGCTATTTGTTTCCCACTTGTCTCATCTGGAACTTTGTGTTGCACTAATGTGATATTCCCAACCCCTAAAACAGTCTTTGCCACATAGCAGCATTCAACAATATTTGCAGAATAAATGAATCAATCACTAAATCTTGGAGTGGAGTAAGATGTCAGTGAGCACGTAGCATATCTTTTTAGAGATTAGGAAATTAAAGCTGACACTGGTTAAATGGCTTGCCAAAAATTATACAAATAAGAACTGGAGTGGCAAAAACCTAGGTCTCTTGATCTCAAGGTCTTTTTACTGTAGCATTTACAATGTGAAGGCTTTGAATGAAAACTACTTTTGCTTTTGATTGTTTCTCTACAAATTAGTCAGTCAAGATATTCATTCTGGGAAGCATTATTCCCCCTTCCACTCCCCCTTTCCCTGAAGGTGAAGACAACTCAGTGTAATATAAACATTTGTAGAGGAAGCAAAGACCCTACATTATGTATATGGGGAATGTCATGGGGTAGGGCTTGTAAAAGACTGCCTCAGTACGGTTGGGCGTGGTGGCTCACGCCTGTAATCCCAGCACTTTGGGAGTCTGAGGCAGGCAGATCAGGAGTTTGAGACCAGACTGGCCAACATGGTGAAACCCCGTCTCTATTAAAAATATAAAGATTAGCTGGGTGTAGTGGCACATGCCTGTAGTCCCAGCTACTTGGGAGGCTGAGGCAGGAGAATCGCTGGAACCTGGGAGGCAGAGGTTGCAGTGAGCTGAGATTGTGCCATTGCACCCCAGCCTGGGTGACAGAGCAAGACTCCGACAAAAAAAAAAAAAAATTGCCACAGTACTTGAACAGAAGCAGTCCCGTAAAAATCATCAGGATGCCCCAACTTTAGATTTCATTACAAATTTCTAGAATATATAATATTCCTGAGTAGTCTTCATAAAGTTTATGGAAAATGTGTATTATGAAAAAACCATGCACAGATTTCAAAAAATTTCTGCACCAAAATTAACTCACGTTAACTTGTTATAACATGTCTGTACAGGATCAAGTTTGGGGCACTAAGAAGGACAAGACGTCAGTTTGGAAAGAGCCCCTGTAAGAGCAACATGAATTCTAAAATCGAAGTAAGAACAAACATTAAATTCGTGGTGAAGCTTGAGTGGAAGAATGATTAAATCACTGATGCTTTATGAAAAGTTATGGGAAGTATGCCCCAAATAAATCAGCAGTCTAAAAATGGGTAACTTATTTTAAAAAGGGACAAGACAATGTGGAAGATGAAGCCCGCAGCGACAGACCATCCACGTCAATTTGCAAGGGAAAAATTAATCTTGTTTGTGCCCTAATTCAAGACGACCAGTGATTAACAGCAGAAACAATAGCCAATACCATAGACATCTCATCTGGTTCTGCTTACAGAATTCTGACTGAAAAATTTAAGTTGAGCAAACTTTCCACTCGATGGGGGCCAAAACCATTGCATCCAGATCGGCCGTAGACAAGAGCAGAACTTTCAATGGAAATTTTAAACAAGTGGAATAAAGATCCTGAAGCATGTCTTTGAAGAATTGTAACAGGAGTTGAAACATGGTTCTATCAGTATAATCCTCAAGATAAAGCAATGGGTATGAAGAAGTGGCAATGGTCCAGTCAAAGCAATATTGGACAGGTCAAGGGCAAAGGTCATGGCAATAGTCTTTTGGGTGCTCAAGGCATTTTGCTTATTGAGTTTCTGGAGGGCCAGAGAATGATAACACCTGATTATAAGCACTTGGAGAAAGTTAGCCAAAGCTTTAGCAGAAATACTTCCAGGAAAGCTTCACCAGAGAGTCCTCCTCCACCAGCATAATGCTCCTGCTTAATTCCTCTCATTAAACAGGGGTAATTTCATGAGCTTTCATGGGAAACCATTAGGCATCCACCTTACAGTCCTGATTTGGCTCCTTCTGACTTATTTTTCCCCTAAACTTAAAAAAGCTTTTAAAGAGAACTAGTTTTTCTTCACTTAAAGACTGCACTGACATATAGGTAAATTACCAGGACGTTCAGCTCTTTAGGGATGAACTAACTAGCTGGTATCATGGCTTACAAAAGTATCTTGAACTTGATGGAGCTTATGTTGAGAAATAAAGTTTATATTTTCTGTTTTTATCTTTTAATACCATTTTCCATGAACTTTTTGAAGTCCCCTCATATTTACTTTAAATAATAGCTGAACAAATTTCAAATATTATATTATTATAGGTTGAAATGTGTCCCTCCAAAATTAGTATGTTTAAGCCCTAACCCCAAGTACCTCAAAATGTGACTCTATCTGGAGATAAGGCCTTTAAAAAAGTAACTGCATTAAAATGAGATATAAGGGTGTGTCTTAACTCAATCTGGTATCTTTACAAGAAGAGGAAATTTGGACACACAAGTAGACACACTAAGGAAAAACCACATGAAGACACAGGAAGAAGACGGCCTTCTGCAAGCCAAGGAAAGACACCTCAGAAGAAACTAACCCTGCCTGTACCTTGATCTTGGACTTTAGCCAGAAATGTGAGAAAACGAATTTCTGTTGTTTAAACCACCCAGTCTGTGGTATTTTGTTCTAGCAGCCCTAGCACATTAATACATTAATTTCCTATTTCAGCTTTAAACCAGAATCTTCATCTCTTCTTTTTCTCTAACCACATCTCTCAAAACATTTCTGTATCAACAGAATGTAAATTCCCATTTAGAAAGGATAGTCATAAATATGTCTGTAAATCTCAGCTACTTTTATGGATCAACTCAATGAATAGCTATAGTGTCATTAACTGCAAACAACGTATTTTTCTGACAAACGCACTAAACTTGAAACAAATCTTTATTTGAAAAACAATTTGCTTTCAGAAAATGTACTATCCAGTGATCTTAAACAAGATGATAAAGTTTGTGGGTTCAAGATATCAATTTCATTTCAATGGAAATATGCAACTTGAAGTCCATATGGTGACAGCAAAGTTGAAGCACCCTAGATCCTTTCCACACTGATCTTTTATCAAATTTTAAATGTTATGAAATCACTCTACCATCTACTATCTTCCTAAAAGTGTCAATGAAAGAACAGAGAGAATTTTCTGAAGGTTGTTAGAGTAAGTCACATTTTGTATTTCTGGTATGGCTGGAATGACCACACGAGGGTATACGTGAACACCAAGGTCTCTGAAGGTAAGAGACTCCACAGACCTTTCTTAGCAACAGGTCACGTGCTACTATCAGATATCTATATTCTTTCTTCTATTGTTCCTTCCAGGTGCTTAAGAAATAGAGTGGAGAACTTGAAACTTTCTGGGGCAGCTGATGTAGACAGTGATTATGGTATCTTAATTGCCTTAACAACTGTGGTTATTTCCACCACTTTGTGTTGGCTTATAGGGTTCAAAATCAGCGAAAATAGATGTTTGCTGTAAAGAACTGCCAACACTATTGCATGTTTAGATCTCCTAGAGATAGTAATCTGGTGCTGTAATTTTCACTTCTCTGAAACAACACGAGAAAGTAGCCAATCATAGGTGGAGATTCTGGTTTATTTAATTTCTATTAAATACTGGCTTCATGCTTTGTGTATATGTAGGTGTGCACATAGTGGAAAAGCAGGAGTATAAAAGAGGATTTATTTCTAACAAAACTAATGGATATATGGCATACATTATTTAGTTACATTGTATGCTAAGCTGTGCCATACCAGTGAATTCTTCTTGACATAAAACTAGACACGATATTATATTTCATTTTTACAAAACTACACAGTAATAATTGAAGCTCAAGCTGTTAATCTTGTGCCTATATAAAATGTACCAAGGGGCCCAAGGTATATAACAAATTAATATACCACTATTGTATCATAATAGACCTGCCAAAATGAGTACTTTAGCTATAAAAGACATTAAATGTTTAATTAATACACCTGCTTTCCTTGCTGGAATTCTGAAGCGTTTGTTAACACATGATATGAATGATTTGCATTACTTTAAAAAGTAATCCCCAGAAATTGGAACTTGTATTTTCTTTTCGGTGATACATTTTTCTCATTCAAAAATAACTTCATAAGCACTCATCCTACTGATTGTAGGTCTATGCACAGGTGATGTTATTCACAAATATCTATAGCTATGATACATTATTTGAAGATCTGTTATATCTGGAGAGGATTCACCTATAAATTACAATAAAAGAGCTCTTATTAGTGAAACACTGGGAGCCTTTTTAAAAGGCATGAGAGGGGAACAAAAATACTTTGCATTAGTAGTGTTTCTGGACAAGTTGCATCTATTCTAACTATCGGAACTTCACTAACAGCCTAGTGAAACAATCTACTTTCTCCCTTCTTCAGCTGATTTTATAGGCACTGTCCAACATCAGCAGTGTGGCAGCCATTAATCACTATTTCTCATGAGAAATATTCAAGAACATGAGCAAAAGTTGAATAAGTATGTAAACTGGGGAGAAATGACATAAAGGCAATTTCCAACTTACAAGCTAATTTTGTTATAAAAGCCTATATAGGGAAGGCTGGGCACAGTGGCTCACATCTATAATTCCAACAATGTGGGAGGCCAAGATGGGCAGATCACTTGAGGCCAGGAGTTCAAGACTAGCCTGAGTAACACAGAGAGACTCCATCTCTACAAAAAAAATTTTAAAATTACCCAGGTATGGTAGCACATGCCTGTGATCCCAGCTACTTGGGAGGCTGAGGTGGAAGGCTGAGGGTGAAGTGAGCTGTGATTGCACCACTGCACTCCCCTGGGTGACAGAGAGAGACCCTGGCTCAAAAATTAAAAAAAGAAAAGAAAAAAAGAAAAATGCAGCCTACATATAAACTGGAAAAAACTTGGGACCTGTTTCAATAGACACACACACATACACACAAAGGCTATATAATGTAGGTAGGTAACGACGCAGTAACATTAAGGTCTATTAAACCAGAAATATATAAAAATATAATACTAAAGCTTCTAACAAGTATCTATTATTTTTATAGAGAAATTCATATTATATTTCTGTAAAGATGATGTAACCAAGACCCCCCCCGCTCTCTGTCCAGGTTCTAGCACTGACAGCCACAGCCACTCTCTTAACACCACATCAGATGAATGCTGGAGAGACCCAGTGACAGGGAGCGTTTGGGTTGGGGGATGAATTTGTGGTGAGAAGGAAAGACAGGGACTTTAAAAGCTGAGGAGGAAGAGGTAGAAGTTCAATTTGAGGCACGGGGCAGGCAGCTATTTCTATGTTCGGCAAGGAAGCTACTGGGGAAAAGAACCCGTATTTATCCGGAGCTACTATGCCCAGACGCTGTCCTAATTGACTGAATGCGGGAAACCAACTGGAATTTTATGAAGGACACAGAAGATGCAAGCTATGTTTTGAAGCTCTGGCTCCAAAAAGGGGTAACAGAATAGCAAGGGGGGCAGATGAGGTTCTAAACACACACACACACACACACACACACACACACACACACACACACACACACACACACACATACACACCCCTTTCAGAAACCAATTGGATATCCAAGGCTTCCCTTGCAGGTGTGTACTGGGCAGCTAAACATCAGAACAGGAACAGGCAAAGAAATCACAAGGAGTACTTCCTGTTAGCCTGGTAAACTCTCAAACAGGACTTTAAATGATCTGAAATACTCTATTCCCTAAAAAGAAAAAATAAGTATGTTTTTTGAGCATCTCTTCAATGTGTCTTTACATAAATGACAAAATAGTCACACTGAAAATATTCTTACAGATCTAGTCCAATCCCCTCATTTTAAGATGAAAACACTGAGGCCCTAAATATTCATACTAAAGTCATCCTAAAGCATCACAATATCAACTACCGCCCAATTAATTTTAACCCAATCCCAACTGCAGCCTCTGTAACAGGTCCTTTACTCTTAAAATCTGGGTCAGGCAACCTCTGAAATACTTCTATCACCTCTGAAACACAACCCACATCACATGAAAATGTAAATCGCCTGCTTATTTATGTCTCTTCTTCTAAACTGTAAGCAACTTGAAGACAGGGACTTTATCTTAGCTATCTTTGCAACGCTAGCTGTTGGCATAATACTTACCACAAACTACAGTTTGTGGTTGCTTAATGACAGGGATCTCTTCTGAGAAATGCATGTTAGGTGACTGTGTCATTGTCAAACATCATGGAGTGTACTTATATACAAGCCTTGATGGTGTAACCTACAACACACCTAGGCCATATGGGATGGCCTTCTGCCCCTAGGCTACAACCCTGTACATGCTACAGTGCTGAATACGGTAGGCAACTGTAACACAATGGTAAGCATTTGTGTATCTAAATGTAGAAAAAGTACGGTAAAAATATGCTATTATAATCTTATGGAACCACTGTGGTATATGCGGTGTGTTGACTGAAGCATCGTCATGTTGTGCATGACTTAATAGATAAGCACTAAATATTTAGTGAGTAAACACAATAAAATCTTCACAGGAGGTTCTTTGGTGTTTTGGCCATTGATGCCTACTCACCAGGCGTCAGCCTCTGCTGACTCCTGAACCATGCATGCACAGGGCAGCCTCCAAGCTCCCTAGTGAAGTCTAAAAGGCATTGTCAAAAGGTAATGAAATTACACGTTCTCTAAAAAGAGGTCTGAATTTGTGACTGAGAATTGGGACAAAAGAGAAGGGGAACAGCCATGAATTATGTTTTGGCTGCACTGAACTAACCATAACATTCACTGGTAATTCACACTGTTTAAATAAGCTCTCTCACACAAGCTCTTGAGAATGTCGCACAAATGTGAATCTGTGAGATATTTCCTTGCATGAATACAAAACATTGCTGTGTCACATGAAGAAAAGGTGTACATCTGGCATGCAATAATGCATAATTAAGAACAAATACTCAGTTTCACTTCCAGTCATGGTCAAGCAGCTCCAATTGGATTAACCCTCCTGCATGTAACTGTAACCTCAGGAAAAAAACATGAAAACAATCTAAGGGTTCTGGGAAGCAACTGAAAACAGGTAGGTATTAAAGGGGAGGTAGGCATTACGAATAAGGAACGGTACCAAATGAATTTCTCATTTTTATGGCTTTTGGCCTGAAGGTGGGCCCCAGCTTATGCCATTTAGGGTAAAAATCTTAAATCAGACACCCACAGTTCTACTGCCATGAACGATCAGAGGACAGAGCTTGAACAAGTACAGCAGCTTTAAAGTGAGGGAGGTGAAATTCCAGAAAAGAGGCAGCCAAAGAGAAAAAGCCCTAAACCTTCAGTAGAAAATCTCCCCAAACCTCTGCTGGCTCCTAAACCACACATGCACAGGGCAGGCTCCAAGCTCCCTCGTGAAGTCTAAATAAACCAACCTGAAATCTTAACCCACTGGAAAAAAGAAAGCGTTTGCAGTTTGAGTTCATCCATGATGACTGACCTAGGAAAATACAAAATTCAGTATCTTTGCTGCAACCTAACCGAATTCAGAGGCACAACATGCCAGTCACAATGCCCAGGATCCATTCCAAAATGACTCAGCATTAAAAAAAAAAAAAAAAAAAAAAGGAAACAGAACCCATACACTAGAAAAAGATATCAAAGGAAACTGATGCTCTGATGATCTCATGTTGAAATTAGTAGACAAAGATTTTAAAGCGACTTTATAATTATCTTCAGTGACGTAAAGTAAAATATGTTCATGAGTAAAAAGGTTGAAAATCTCAGCAGAGACACAGAAACTATTAGGAAAAGGACCAAATGGAAAAACCTAAAATAAAAAAAAAATAAAATATCTGAAATAAGTAATTCTCCCTATGGGCTTAGAGCACACTGGAGATTATGTAAGAGTCAGTACACTTGATATACCAGCAGAGATTATTATCCAATTTGAATAGCACAGGAAAATAATATGAAAAAACAAACAGAACTTTATACGTTTTGGACAACTTCCAAAAGTGAGAAGAAGAGAGAGAGAGAGAGAAGGAATGGGAGAGGGGAGGGGAGGGGGGAGGGGAGGAGAGAAGGAGAAGAGGAGGAGTATGGAGAGGAGGGGGAGAGGATGGAGAGGAGGGGGAGAGGATGGAGAGGAGGAGGGGAGGAGGAGGAGGGAGGAGGAGGAGGGAGGAGAGGGGAGGAGGGAGGAGGAGAGGGGAGGAGGGAGGAGGAGGAGGAGAAGAGATAGATAATAAGACAGAAAATATATTTCAAGAAATAATGGCTAAAAGTTTTCCAAAGTTAAAGAAGGATATGCAAGAAATTTAAAAAGCTCAGGCAACTCCAAGCAGAATAAATAGAAAACCTCACCTAAACACATTATAGTCAAAAGGCTTAGAACCAGAGTCTGTCACGGTTCCATGAGAGAAGCACAACTACTCTGTGTGTGTGTGAAGACATTACAGGGAATTGAATTTACCTGATTATGGGAGCTAGTTGTGTTGTCTCTGTAAGGCTGTTGTCTCCAAGTTCACTGCTGGGGTTTGATGTCCATAGGACAGTAAGTCGAGAAGGGAAGATACAAGCAAAGCCAGGACAGGAAAGATGAAATGAAATCTAGAAGCACAAGCTGGAGCCCAGGAGGATAGACTGAAACCCCGTGTTAATTCGTACTGCCTGACCTTGCTGGTGTGGATATCCTGCAAAAGCTGGGACCTTCATCATGGAACTAAACACACACCCCAGCCCAGAAGGAGGCTCCAAGGCTAACAGGATGCAGGAGGAGGTAGAGCTGATGCAGGCCTGACCACTGTCACGTGACAATAAGATGGTCTAGGAGACAACATGAATGAGCTACAAAATGGCTGTTCCTTCACGTCTATCCTCCAGGTCTCCTGTGAGAATCTTAAATAGCAAAGGGAATCCTGGGAAATGTGGCTCAGTCTAGTCAACTGACATATTACAAAGCCATCACACAAACAAAAATATCTTGAAAACAGTCAGTGAAATATACCATATAACTTCCAAGGAAGAAATATTTAAATATGTACTCACTAAACTATCAACTCACAATTTTATATTCAGTAAAAATATCCTTTAAGAATGAAGGCAAAATAAAGACATCATCCCATAAAAGAAAACAAATTTTTTTGCCAGCTGCACTACAAAAAATGGTTAAAAAAAAAAAAAAAAAAAAAAAAAAAGACTGAATGGGAATTTTTCCAGAAGAAAACATGTATCTTCAAGAAAAAAATGAAGAAATGAAAGTGTTCTGAAATTAGACAGCGGTGATGGTTGCACAAGTCTGTCAAGACCCTAAAAACCATGGAAGTGTATACTTTAAAGGGTGAATTATCTCAATAAAAAATTAACAAAACAACAACATTGGAAATAGCAAATATCTAAGAAAATAATAAATACTAAGAGTCCTAACTTAGAATCTGGGACAGATATGAAGATTAATCTTCAAATAGAAACACAGATGTTTAATGAATAAACCAAAACACTTAAAATTAATAGAGTAAGGTCTGGAAGATTCACTTAGGCCCGTTCAGAGGAGACATTATTTCATTGAGGGCTCTCTGTGCCTTGCACATGACAGATAAAAATATTACTTAATCAGTTGCCATCCCATTGAAATGAGTATCAACCAAGTGACCAAGATAAACTATAAAGTACCTAAATTACTCTCTAGAGGCAAGATTTTTCTTCTTTTCTGAAGGAAATCTCTGAAGTAGGAATGCAGTAAGTATTAAGATCCATTTCACCATAAGCCAAACATTCTAAATCAATCTTCCTGGAATACCTCTTAAATCTTTTCTAAGTTGTGCTTTATATAATACTTATATAATTATGTTTTATAATCATTATAATTTTTTCTTTCAAGGAACAAAGCTTTAGCAGTCAGCGTAAAATTGAGCTTTGGGATTTTCAACCTCAGCTGGGCCTCCAGCAATCTATACCTCTTCACTGGTCCCTACTTGGGTTTCTCTCTAGCTCCCTCTGAGCCTCTCCCTACATGTGACAGTCACTGTCTTAAAATTTCTAATATCAACCATAAAACATTCTTCTCACTCTTAATAAGAAGGCAGAACTTCTGCCATAAAGATGGTGGGACTTATACCTATAGTCCCAGCTATTCGGGAGGATCCCGTAAGGCCAGGAATTCGAGGCTGCAGTGAGCTGTGATCGTGCCACTGCACTCCAGCCTGGGCATTACAACAAGACCCCATCTCTTAAAACACACACATACACACACACAGAGAGAGAGAGACAGAGAGAGAGAAATTGAGGCCTTCATTCAGGAACTACCATAACTTTCTGACTAAATGCTTATAAACACATCTGCTCTGGTGGGCATCTTACTTCTTTCCAATTGATGTCACTACAAGGGTATCCCACCTTTCTATAGGTTAGCTATGCTTCAGAGACCTTACATTGTTTTCTGTATTTATTCACTTTACATCTCACTATCTGTATGTTTTTATCTTAAATATTACTTTTTTCTATGTAGCTCCAATTTTACACTCCCGTTTAGATCATTCCCCTGAGTATGAAATAAATATCACCCATTCTATGTGTTCCCTTTAGCTACTGCTCCTTCTTTCTTTACTCTTCAATTTTCTCTATTTTTTAAATTTTAGATTGAGTGGCACACATGTAGGTTTGTTATATAGGAAAACTGCATGTCTTGGGTGGGGTTTGGTGTACGTGTCGTTCCATCACCCAGATAATAAGCACAGTACCTGGTAGGTAATTTTTTGATCTTCACCTTCCTCCTGCCCTCCACCTTCAAGTAGGCCCTGGTGTCTGCTCTTCCTCTCTTTGTGTTGATATGTACTCAATGTTTAGCTCCCACTTATAAGTGAGAACATGCGGGATTTTGTTTTCTGTTCCTGTGTTAGTTTGCTTAGGCTTATGGCCTCCAGCTCCATCTGTTTTGCTGCAAAGGACATGATCGTGTTCTTTTTGATGACTGCATAGTATTCCATGGCATACCTGTACTACATTCTTTATTCAATCTGTAATTGATGGGCATTTAGGTTGATTCCATGTCTTAGGTGTTATGAACAGTGTTGTAATGAACATATGTGTGCATGTGTCTTTACTGCAGAATTTACATTCCCAATAATAGGACTGCTGAGTCAAATGGTAATTCTGCTTTGAGATATTGCCAAACTGCTTTCCACAGTGGCTGAGCTAATCTACATTTGCACCAGCAGTATATATATAAGTGTTCCCATTTCTCACAACCTTGCATCTGTTATTTTTTGACTTTGTAATGAGGGCCATTCTAACTGGTGTGAGATGGTATCTCACAATGGTTTTAATTTACATTTCTCTGATGATTAGTGATGTTAGGCATTTTTTCATATGCCTGTTGGCCACATGTATGTCTTCTTTGGGGAAGTGTCTGTTCATGTCCCTTTCCCACTTTGGAATGGAGTTTTTTTTTTTTTTGTATATTTGTTTAAATTCCTTATAGATTCTATAAATTCCTTATAAATTTCTATAAATTCCTTATAGATTCTGAATATTAGACCTTTGTCAGATGCATAGTTTGCAACTATTTTCTCCCATTCTGCAGAGGTCTGTTTACTCTGTTGATAGTCTCTTTTGCTGTGCAGAAGCTCTTTAATTAGGTCAAGTTTTGTTTTTGTTGCAATTGCTTTTGGAGTCTTTGTCATTAAGTCTTTGCCAAGTTCTATGTCCAGAATGGTATTTCCTAGGTTATCTTATATGGTATTTTTTTATGATTTTAGGTTTTACATTTAAGTCTTTAATCTATCTTGAGTTGATTTTTTGTATATGGTATAAGGAAGGGGTCCAGTTTCCACCTTCTGCATATGGTTAGACAGTTATTGCAATATCATTTATTGAAGAGGGAGTCCTTTCCCTATTGCTTCTTATTGTTGACTTTGTCAAACATCAGATGGCTGTAACTGTGTGACATTTCTGGGCTATTTTTTCTGTCCCACTGGTCTATGTGTCTGTTTTTGTACCATTACCATGCTGTTTTGGTTACTATAGCCTGTAGTATAGTTCGAAGTTGGGTAATGTAATGTCTCTGGCTTTGCTCTCTTTGCTTAGTATTGCCTTAGCTATTCAGAATTCTTTTTTGGGTCCACATGGATTTAAAAATAGTTTATTCATTTATTTTTTTTTCTAATTTTGTGAAGACTGTCATTGGTAGTTTGAATAGGAATAGCACTGAATCTGTACATTGCTGTGGGCAGTATGGCCATTTCAACAATATTGATTCTTCCTATCCATAAGCATGGAATGTTTTTCCATTTGTTTGTGTCATCTCTGATTTCTTTGAGCAGTGTTACGTAGTTTTCAATGTAAAGATCTTTCACTTGCCTGGTCAGTTGTATTCCTAGGTATTTTATTCTTTTTGTGGCTACTGTGAATAGGATTGCATTATCGATTTTGCTGTCAGCTTAGATGTTGTTGGTGCCTAGGAATCCTGATTTTTGTACATTGATTTTGTATCCTGATGTATTGCTTATGTTAATTTGTCAATTTTTGTTAAGTTGTTTATTGGATTATAGAGCTTTTGGGCAGAGAGGATCGGGTTGTTTAGGTATAGAACCATACTGTCTGCAAACATGGATGGTTTAACTTCAGCAAATTTTAAAAACCTGAAATCATACCAACCATACTCTCAGACCACAGCGCAATAAAAACAGAAATCAACACTAAGAAACTCTCTCAAAACCATATAATTACATGGACATTAAACACCGTGTTCCTGAATTACTTTTAGGTAAATAATGAAATTAAGGCAGAAACCAAGAAATTCTTTGAAACGAATGAGAACAAAGATACAACATACCAGAATCTCTGGGACACAGCTAAGGCAGTGTTAAGAAGAAGTTTATAGCACTAAATGACCACATAAAAAGTTAGAAAGATCTCAAATTAACAATGTAACATCACAACTAGAAAAACTAGAGAAACAAGAGCAAAGCAACCCCAAAGCTAGCAGAAGACAAGAAATGACCAAAATCAGAGCGGAACTGAAGGAAATTGAAATGCAGAAAAAGTACAAAAGATGAACAAATCCAGGAGTTTTTTGAAAGAATTAACAAAATAGACTGCTAGCTAGAATAATTGAAAAAGAGAGATGATCTGAATAAACACAATCAGAAATGACAAAGGGGACATTACTACTCTTCAATTTTATTGAGTAGCCTAAGCTTGCTGTTCTATTTCTTTTAACTTCCACTTGAATTAAAAATTTAAAAAGAACTATTTTAAGCATTAAGAATAGAAAATAAGATAATCAAGTCTAATGGATGTTAACATTGGACCATATGTATTTTCAAACATGTTTTTTTCAGATGTAAAATAGTTACTGCTAAATACTAATTTCTTCCTACTCATTGATGTTCTATCTATCTATCTATCTATCTATCTATCTATCTATCTATCTATCTATCTATTTTTTGAGACGAGGCCTCGTTCTGTCACCCAAGCTGGAGAGGCAGTAGCGTGATCACAGATCATTGCAGCCTTGATCTCCTAGGCTCAACTGATCCTCCCACCTCAGCCTCCTGAGTGGCTGAGACTACAGTATTGCACCACCATGCCCGGCTAATTTTTTGTGATTTTTAGTAAAGGTGGGGTTTTGCCATTGGTCTTGAACTCCTGGGCTCGAGGAAACCTCCCACCTTGGCCTCCCAAAATGCTGGGATCACAGGAATGAGTCACTGCACCTGGAAAGGTTCAACCATTTTAACCTGTGAGAATGGCAATCACCTACGATTCAAGCAAATATTGTCCTGAAGTTACTTCATATCATTTGCCTGCAAGTTTTTATACTTTTCTCCCATATATATATTTGGTCATAAATACAATGCTTTTTATGGTGCATTTTCAGTTTTTGTAGTATGGTATTCTGTAAATATCCTCAGTAATTTGTTTTTCTGTGTTTGTTTTTAGAGATTTATCAATATTGATACTTATAAATTTGAGTTACTCGTTTTTTTATTCTTGAATAGTATTCTACCATAAGAAAAAACTGCACTGAGTCTTATTATCATTTTGAGTACTCTCATCTTAATATTAAATATCCAATATATAAACATGAGATGGCTTTCCATTCATTTATGTCTTCTTTTATTTCTTTCAGTAATGTTTCGTAGTTGGCAGTGTACAAGTCTTGCGCCTCCCGGGTTAAATTTATTCCCAAGACATTTTTTGATGCTATTTTGAATGAAATTGATCTTCCTAAGTTCCTTTTTACATTGTTGATAGCTAGTATATAGAAATACAATGTATTTTCTAGCTTGCTTTTGCATCCTGCAACTTTACTGAATGTATTAATTCTAAGAGAGCACAAGTGTGGCATGTGTGTGTGTATGTTTTAGGGTTGTCTACATACAAGATCATGTCACCTATTAGTAGGGGTAGTTTTATTTCCTCCTTTCAAATTTTATTGCTTTTTATTTCTCTTATTTAACTCCTCTGGCTACAGCTTCCAGTGTCACATTAAACAGAAGTGTTGAAAGTGGGTATCTTTGTTTTCTTCCTTATCTCAGGGGAAAAACTTTCAGTCTTTCACCAATGAATATAATGTGAGCTGAGGGTTTTCCAAACTATTGAAATGATCCCTTAAATGACAGTCTTTCCAAGAGTTTTTAATATATGACCTTTATCATGTTGTGGCAGTTTCCTTCTATTCCTAGTTGTGTGTGTGTGTGTGTGTGTGTTTTTATCATAAACCAGTGTTGAATTTTGTCAAATGCTGCCCATCAGTTGAAATGATCATGTAGGTTTTCTCCTTCATTCTATTAATGTGGGACATTACACTGATTAATTTTTATACGTTGAAACATCCTTGCATTCCTGGAATAAATCTACTTGGTTAAGGTGTACAATCCTTTAATTATACTGCTGAATGGTTTGCAAGTATTTTGTTAAGAAAGTTTGCATCTGTAGTTTTCTTTTCTTAAAATGCCTCCGGTTTTGACATCAGGATAATAGAGCAAGTGAGAGAGTGTTCACTCCTCTTCAAATTTTTTGAAGAGTTTGAGAAGGACTGGCATTAATTTTTCTTTAAGTGTTGAATAGACTTCCCCAGTAAAGCCATCTGGCCCTGGGCTTTTCTTTGCTGGGAGGTTTGTGATTAGTGATTTGATTTCTTTAAGAGTTATGGGGTCTATTTGGATTTTCAGTGTATTCTTAAGTATTTTTGGTGATTTGTGTATTTCCAGAAATGTGTCCATTTCATCTAGGTTACTCAGCTTGGTGGCATATGGTTCTTCAGAGTATTCTCTTATAACCCTTTCTATTTCTCTAAAGTCAGTAGTAATATCCTTTTTTTCATTTCTGATTCAGTATTTCATTTTTCTCTTTTTCCTCCTTAGTCAATCCATTTAAAGTTTTGTCAGTTTTGTTGATTTTTTCAAATAACCAACTTTTGGTTTCAGTCACTATTCTCCATTGCTTTTCAATTATCGATTTCATTTATTTCTGTTGTAATCTTTACACCAATAAATTGGTTAACCAAAATAATGAAGAGGTAAAACTACCAAAAAGATACAATAATACTACAATTTTGGTACATCTAAACATGGAACTAAAAAAATGTCGAAACTGATAGAACTATAAACAGAAATAGTCAACGCCATAATTATAGTTGAAGGTTTCGCTTCTCTCTTAGTAACTGATAAGAGCAAGCCATTAAGCTATCAGTAAGGAGGCAGAAGACTTAACACTATTAACCAACCAATTCTATCACTGACATTTATAGAATATTCTACACAAGAACAAAGTACCCATTCTCTTCAAGTGCATATGATTCAACAATATAAACTCTATATATATTTGAAATGGGAGTCTCACTCTGTCACCCAGGCTGGAGTGCAGTGGTGCCATCTTGGCTCACTGCAAGCTCCACCTGCCAGGTTCACGCCATTCTCCTGCCTCAGCCTCCCAGAGTAGCTGGGACAACAGGCGCCCGCCGCCACGCCCAGCTAATTTTTTGTATTTTTAGTAGAGATGGGTTTCAATGTGTTAGCCAGGATGGTCTCGATCTCCTGACCTCATGATCTGCCCACCTCTTAAATAGATCAATAAATTTAAAAGATCTGAAATTATACAAAATACATCGTCTAATAATAGCAGAAGTAAAACAGTGATCAAAAACAGAAAGACAGCTGAAGTATCTGCAAATATTGTACATCAAACAAAACACTGCAGTAATTCATAGGGTTAAAGAAGCAACTGCCAAAAAATTTTAAGCATTTTGAAATAAAATTAAATCAAAATACAACATATCAAAATTTACAGGATGCAGATAAAGCAGTGTTGGGAGGTAAATATATAGCACCATATGACTCTATCATAAAATAATTCAAATCATGAATACAACTTAAACAAAAATAAATAAATAAAAAGCAGAAAATATAGAGAAAAAAATAAAACAGAAACAAAAATAAATGAACATAAAGTCTAGTTCTTTGAAAATACTAAAATCACTTAATTCCAATAAATCCAACAATGACATAAAGTTTTCAAATTCCTTGAACTACACACAGACTACCAAATCTCATTTTTTTTTTTAAAAAAAAGGATAACTATAATTACCCTATATCCATTAAAGAAACTGACTTTCTTTAGTTCTGACCCAGAAGGCCTCACAGGAGAATTCTGTCAAACATTTAAAGAAGAAACACATCAATTCTATGCAATCTCTTCCATAAAACAGAAGAGAAGGGAACACGACTCATTTTATGTGTCCAGCATTATTGTGATTCTAAAATCAGACGTATAAGAAAAGTATAACGCAGTATCTCTAATGAATATAGATGCAAAATCCTCAAAATATTAACAAATCAAATTTAGCAATATATAAAAAAGATAATATTCTGTGACTGTTTTCTTCTAGAGATGCAAGATTAATGTAATACTAAAAAATCAATGTGATACACTGTATTAACCAATTAAAATAGAAATAAACATAAACATAAATCCAGAATCCATTTATAATAAAAGTGCTCAAAACACAGGGAATATTGGAAAATTTTGTCAACCCAAGAGATGGCATGTATTAAAAACCTACAACTAATGTAATACTCAATGGGGGATGCAATGTTTAATCTCACCATTTTGAAACAGCATGGTTCCAGTAATCCTGATCAGTGTAATAAGGTTAAAAAAAAAATACAATAAAACTCAGAGTGGAAAGAGATGAAATAATCATCTATGCAGACTATATCCTTAAATTTTTAAAAAAATTGGGTACTGAAATTAGTAAGTTAGTTGAGCTGGCTAAACTATCCAAAGACATATAAAACCTCCACTGGAGGGCTATTTACCTCAGTGTCTTTTACCCAGTACTTATGTACATGTTCAACCAAAAATTACATAGCATACTAAAAGACGAAAAGAAAAAAGTTTAAAGCACAAGCATCAGACCCAGATACAGATATGGAATTACTAGACTAGGAATTTACAGCATCTATGATCAATATACTAAGGGTTTTAATGGAAAAAAGTGGACTACATGTAAAAACAAATGGGTAACGTAGGCAGAGTTATGGAAACTCTAAGAAGGAATAAAAAGGGAATGCTAGAAATAAAAAAATCACAACAGAAATTAAGAATGCCTTTGAAGGACTTATTTAAATAGACTGAACATGGCCAAAGAAACAATCAGTGAGCCTGAAAAATTATCAATATAAATTTCCAAAAATGAAACACAAACAGAAGAAAACAATGAAAAGGCAGAACATTCAGAAACTTTAGGATAGTTATAAAAGGTAAAATACATTTGCAATGAAAATATCAAAAGAAGAAGAGAGAAAGGAACTGAAAAAATATTTCAAGCAGTAATGACTCAGGATGATTTTTCAAAATTAATGACAGTCTCCAAATCATAGCTCCAGGAAGCTCAGAGAAAAGCAAACACAGGCTGGGGGCAGTGGCTCACGCCTGTAATCCCAGCACTTTGGGAGGCCAAGGCGGGAGGATCATGAGGTCAGGAGTTCAAGACCAGCCTGGACAACATGGTGAAACCCCGCCTCTACTAAAAAAATACAAAAATTAGCCGGGCTTGGTGGCAGGTGCCTGTAATCCCAGCTACTCAGAGAGCTGAGGCAGTGAGTCGCTTGAACCCGGGAGGCGGAGGTTGCAGTGAGCCGAGATCAAGCCACTGCACTCCAGCCTGGTTGACAGAGTGAGACTCCATCTAAAAAAAAAGAAAGAAAGAAAAAGCAAACATAAATACCTAAAGTCTACACCCGGACATATCATTATTTGAACTGCAGAAAAATCAGAGACAAAGATAAAATCTTGAAAGAAGCCAGAAAACAACAACAAACAACCTTACTTAAAAAGGAACAAAGAATTAAATTGGATTTCTCTTTAGAAATCATGCAAACAAGACTAAAGTGGAGTGAAATATTTAAAAGCACTGAAAGAAAAACCCACCAACCTTAGAATTCTGTATCCAGCAAAATCATCCTTCAAAAGTCAAGGAAAAACAAAGAATTTCTCAGACAAAAACTGAGGCAATCTGTTGCCACTAGACTTCCCTGAGGGAAATGTCAAAAGAAGTTTATCAAAAAGAAGGAATATAGGCCAGGTGTGGTGGCTCACATCTATAATATCAGCACTTTGGAAGGCCAAGGTGGGAGGATCCCTTAAGCCCAGGAGTTCAAGACCAGCTTGGGCAACATAGTGAGTGAGACCTTGTCTCTACAAAAAAATAAACAAAATTAGCCATGCGTGGTGGCCTATGCTTTCAGTCCCAGCTCTGTGGGAGGCTGAGGTGAGAGGGTTGCTTGAGTCCAGGAGTTTGAGGCTGAAGTGAGCTGAACACTCCAGCCTGGGCAACAGAGCAAGACTCTGTCTCCAAAAAAAAAAGGAAAATAATATAGGTTACAAATTTGTATCTATGTGAAGAAAGGAAGAATATTAGAAAAGGAATAAATAAAAGTAACATAAAATTCTGTTCTTACTATTCTTAATCTAAGATAACAGCTTGCTCAAAATAATGATAGCAACAATGTATTTTTTGATTACAGCTCATGGGTAAGTGAAATTTATGACAGCAGTGTTATAAGGGATACGCAGGAGGATCAGGGAATACTGTTATATGGCACTTGTACTATCTGTGAAATGTTATGGTGCTATTTAAAAGAGGACTTGAATTAGTTATAAATGTATACTTCAAACTCAAGGGCTGGCAGTTACAAACAGTTAAAAAAGTATAATTTACTCAATATGCTATGAGAGGGAAAAATGTTGTCTTATACAATGCTCAATTAAACCAGAGAAGGCAGAATAAAAATGGGATACACACACACAAAGAAACAGCAAGTGCAATGAATAAAAAACTGTAAGAAATATGGTAGATATTAATCCAACTGTATCAATCATCATTTTTAATGTCAGCAGTCTAAAGACATCAGCTAAAAGAGACTGTCAGAGTAGATTAAAAAAAACAAGATCTAACTATATGGTCTACAAGAAACCCACTTTCAAAATAAAGACACTGGTAGATTAAAAGTAAAGGGATGCAAAAAGATAGGCACACACAGTAATTTAAAGAAAGTGGGAGGAGCTATGTTAATTTAAGACAAAGTAGGGCAAGGAAAACTATCAGAGATAAAGAGGGGCATTACATAATGGTATCCGGGCCAATTCTCCAAGAGAACATAACAGTTCTTAATGTGTATGTGTCCAGCAACAGAATTAAAATATGTGAGGCAAAAACTGATAGAACTGGAAGGAGAAACAGATGACACTACTATTATAGTTGGACACATCAACATGTCTCCCCAGTCAGTTAAGGACATAACTGAACTAAACAGCACCATCGATCAGCTGGATTTAATATCAACATTTGTGGAATATTTTATCCAAGAAAAGCAGAATACACAGCTCTTCTCACACAGAACATTCATCATGATAGACCATGTTCTGGGCCATAAAATGCACCTTTAACAAATTTTTAGAAATCATATAAAAGTATGGTCTCAGACCACAGTGAAATTAAACTGGAAATCAGTAACAGAAAGATAGTTGGAAAGCTCCAAAATACCTGTAGACTAAACAACACATTTCTAAACAACATACATATTAAATAATTCAATAAAAC
Source organism: Chlorocebus sabaeus (assembly GCF_047675955.1). Classification (NCBI taxonomy): domain Eukaryota; kingdom Metazoa; phylum Chordata; class Mammalia; order Primates; family Cercopithecidae; genus Chlorocebus; species Chlorocebus sabaeus. The sequence continues at coordinate 81,437,426 of NC_132928.1, forward strand.
TTAATACTATTTCTAACTAAATGAAAATAAAACATCAAAATTTGTGAGATACAGTTAAAATAATGCTTCGAGGAAAATTTATAGCATTGAATGCACAAATTAGAAAAGATCTAAAACAAATAATCTAAGCTTTCAGGTTAGAAAACTAGAAAAAGAGCAAATTAAATCCAAAGTAAGGAGAAGAAAAGATATAATTAAAATTAGAGCAGAAATCAATGAAACTGAGAACAGAAAATCAGTGGAGAAAAACTAACAAAAGCAAAAGCCAGATCTCTGTAAATATCAATGAACTGATAAACCTCTAGACATGTTAAATAAGTGTATTTCTATCAGCTGCCTTGCATTAAAATTTTTAATATGTTTTAAAAATTTCAATAGCTTTAAGGGTACAGTGGTTTTTAGTTACATGGATGAATTGTATAGTGGTCAACTCTGGGCTTTAGTGTACCTACCACCCAAATAGTGTACGTTGTACCCAACAGGTGGCTTTTCATCCCTCACCTCCCTCTTCCATCCTCCCCTCATTCTGAGCCTCCAGTGTCCACTCTACTACTCTGTAGACCTCTGCATACACATAGCTTAGCTCCAACTTCTAAGTGAGAACATGCAGTATTTGATTTTCTGATCCTGAGTTACCTCATTTAGGATAATGGCCTTCAGTTCCATCTAAGTGCTGCAAAATACATTATTTTGTTCTTTTTTATGGCTAGTGATATTCCAAGGTGTGTTTGTGTGTGTGTGCATTCCATTTCCTTTATCCACTCATTGGTTGATGAGGACTTACGCTGATTCCCTATCTTTGCAATTGTGAATTGTGCTGCAATAAACATATGAGTAAATGTATCCTTTTGTATAGAATGACTTCCTTTCCTTTGCGTAGATACCTACTAGTGGAATTCCTGGATCGAATGGTACATCTACCAGTAGTTCTTTGAGAAATCTCCATACTGTTTTCCATAGAGGTTGTATTAATTTACATTCCCACCAACAGCATGTAATCATTCTATTTTTACTGCATCTACATTAACATCTATTGTTTTTTGACTTTTTAAAAATGACCATTCTGATTGGGGTAAAATAGTATCTCATTGTGGTTTTATTTTGTAGTTTCCTGAGGATCTGTAGGGATGTTGAACATTTTTTCCTATGTTTACTGACCACTTGCATATATCTTCTTTTGAGAAATGTGTATTCATGTTGTTTGCCCACTTTTTAATGGAATTATTTGACTTTTTTCTTGCTGATTTGTGTTCCTTATAGATTCTGGGTATTAGTCCTTTTTCAGAAGTAAAGTTTGCAAATATTTCCTCCCAATTTGTAGATTGTCTGTTTACTTTGTTGATGATTTCTTTTGCCGTGGAGAAGCTTGTGAGTTTAATTAAGCCCCATTTATTTATTTTTGTTTTTACTGTATTTGCTTTTGGGGACTTAAGTCACGAATTCTTTGCCTAGGTAAATCTCCGGAAGAATTTTTCACAGGTTTTCTTCTAGAATTTTTTATGGTTTCAGGTCTTATATTTATGTCTCCAATCCATCTTGAGTTAATTCTTGCATTTTTAATAGTGTTTATTTTGTGCATGTAGATGCTGTTATTTGGTGCAAATAAATATGTTTCATCATTTATACTACAAATGATCTACTTATCACATTTAATATCTGAAATCTACTTAGCCCCAAATTATTACTGTTGCCTCTGTTTACTTTTTGTGTCATTTGATTAAGCTTAGCATTATTTTTTCCAGTTTGCTGTGTAATTTTGTTCTAGGTGAGATTTTGTAAGGAAAATTTAGTTGTATTTCCTAACCCAATTTGAAGGCTTTTAAAGCTTTACCTGTATACATTTCATGCCAGAAATAACACTGGTTTTGACAGCTGTTTGTGTTTTTATATCCTAAGTACAATGCCTCATGACCAAAAGAAGACACTAATTAGAAGGGTTAGCCATCAGAATGTCTAGCAGATATTTGGAACACATCTTTCTTTGACCCAAAGTTTAAAAGTGGGCCATTATTTGATTGTGATAAGGAAAATATCAAATAGAAACCTATTTTCAGCCTTTTATTTCTCTTCCATTGGTGCATCTGTTCTACTCCTCTGGCCCTGCTTCACGTGTAAAAGCAGTAGCTTACAATCATTAACCTCTGCGTAACTGCCATCAATCACCAAGCTCTTCAGGCTGAATATCTCAAACAGAAAGTAGAAAGTCACGACTCAGAAAAGTTCCACTTCAACTTTGGCATGATGCTTCACAAATGATCTTGATACACTTTGCAAAAATGTGTCCTCAAACCAACTTCCATTATTGACCATGAATATTTTCCAGCACTCAATCCCAACCTTCCACGTTCTCATTGCTTCCCTCCTTCCTGACTTCCCTTTCAAATCTCCTCTTCCCTCTCTCCTATCCATTTCCTTAGCCCTCTCCTCCTTAATCATTTCCACAGCTCTAATTAAACTCTGAATTTCCAGACATACATACTTCCATTCTCACTCCCAAAAGTTAGTGCTATATTTCTAGCCATTAGACAACTCTATCTGAAATTAATTACCAAAACCAACTATAATCCTCTTCCTTAAACTTTCTCCCAGTATTTTCCCCAGTATTGCTAGACTTAAAATAGGAGTCCTCAATTTCTTTATAATTTCTGTGGAATTCACTCTTCCTTTCCCTTCGTTGCCTGTGTTCTCCTTCAGTAAGGGCTCTGTCACTTAACACTGTATTAATGCAGTAGTCTCTTAATGAGATTCCCTTTTCCAGACTCTTCTCCCTACGAGTCTATTCCAACAAAACTTGAAAAAAATCCAATTACCGCATGTCATTTCCTTCCTTCAGCATCTACAGTTCTGGTAAGTAGATCAAGCAAACATACGAGGTCAACTTTCAAGAAGCTGCACTGTATTCACGGGCCACCTGTCCGCTGTTTACACCCAGATTCTATCCACCACAGATTCCAGTTCCTCCAGTCAGCATATCTTCATGCACTTCTCTTGTTACTACTTTATTTTTTTCTCACATTGTTTTCCCATTCTGAAATGTCACATTTCCTTCATTTCCCAATCCTGTATTCCTTCAAACACATTTTCCCATGAAGGTTTCCAAACCCAAGGAGGTGGAAGTGGAGTTAAAGGAGCCTTATAGTAAAGAAAATCAAGAAAACAATGATGGCAGATAGAAGCATAGTCTACATAAAGGAATGGAGAGTGCTAATAATGGTTAATGTGTAGCATTTTCAACCACTTTAAAATAGAATCATCTAAAGCAAAATCTAATTACCATTACCATGTATTGTGGTGTTTATTAACATATGTAAAAGTAAACTGTAAGCAAATAATAGCCTAAAGAATAGGAGGAAATAGAAATACGCTATTGTATGTAAATTGGTTATGACTGAAGGTAGACTAAGTTAAACATGAGTACTGAAAACTCTAGAAACAACCTCCAAACAATAAAACAGACATACAATGAGACAATAGCAGTGATAAAATGGAACCATAAAATATTCAACAAATCCAAAAGAAGGCAAAGAGAAAAAAAGCAACAAAGAAAAAAATAAACAAACAGCAAGATGGTATATTTAAACCCAACTATGTCATTAAGTGCATTAAATGAAAATGGGCTACACATTACATTAAGTCATAGTTTCTAACGAATAAGAAAAAAACAAGAATCGACTACATGCTGTCTAAAAGAATATCCACTTAAATATAATTGGCATAGGATAAAGGTATAATGATGGGAAAAGATATATTACACAAAAGCAAAAGAAAGGTGGAGTACTTATATTAATATCAGATGAAGTAGATTTCAAAACAAAGATTGCTGCTGTCTATACAGAAGAACATTTCCTAAGGATAAGGAGGTAAAGATGAGTGCAGTGATGTATGCCTGCAATCCCAGCTACTCCAAAGGCTGAGGCAAGAGGACTGCTTGAGCCCAGGAGTTCAAATTCAACCTGGACAAAATAGCAAGACCCCATCTCTTAAAAAAAAAAAAAAAAGATGAGGTAAATTCACCAAGAAAACAATCCTTAATCTAAATATGTATGCAACTAACAATGGGGCTTCAAAATACATGAGGCAAAACCTAAAAGATAAAGTTCACGATTACAGTTGACGATATCAACAATCCTTTTTCAGAAACCAATAGAACAAGTAGGCAGAAAATCAGTAAGAATATAGAAGACATGAACAATACTACTAGCTGTCTTGACCTAATGAACACTAGTAGAACAATTTATGCAATAAAAGCAGAATACAGCTGTCCCTCGAACAACAGGAGTTTGAACTGCATAGGCCCACTTACACCCGAATTTTCTTCTGCATCTGCCACCTCTTGAGACAGCCAAGTCCAATCCCTACTCCTCCTCAGCCTACTTAACACGAAGACAATGAAGAGGAAGACCTTTATGATAATCCACTTCCACTTCATGAATAGTAAATATATTTTTTCTTCCTTATTTTATTAATAATATTCCTTTCCTGTAGCTTACTATATTATAAAAATACAGTATATAATACACGTAACATACAAAATATGTGTTAATCAACTGTTCATTAAGGCTTCTGGTCAACAGTAGGCTACTAGTAGTTAAGTTTCTGGGGAGTCAAAAGTTACTGGGTTTTGAGCATGGTGCCCCTAACTCCCGCATTGTTCAAGGGTCAATGTAGAGATTCTTTCAAGTGTATATAGAATATACAGCAATGTAAGTCATTTTCTGGGCCATAAAACAAATCATCTAAAGTGTAAAACAGTTAAAATCATATAAACTATGTTCTCCAACCACAAGAGAATTAAGCTAGGAATCAGTAACAGAAAGATAACTGAAAAATCCATATATTTGGAAATTATGGAATTATGGAAAATTGGAAATATTTGGAAATTGGAAATTAATCAACACACTTACAAATAACCCTTAAGAAGGAATCACAAGGGGAATTAAAACTCTTTTGAAATAAAAACACAGCATATCAAAATGTGCAAAGCATGACTAACAGTCCTTAGAGAGAAACTTAACTTAGATGACAAATTCCCTGAAAGACACACAGAGCAAAATTCATCTGAGTAACAACAGATAACCACAACAGCCCTGCAACTATTAAATAAATTGAATTCACAGTGAAAAACTTACCAACAAAGACAAAACTCCAGGTCTAGGGAGAGCTTCACTGGTAAATCCCACCAAATATTTTGTTAATAAATAATACAAATCCCACAAAAACAATTCTATAAAATCAAAGAGAAAAGAGAAGTACTTCTCCTTTTGTTTTTAAAAAGCAAGCATGATCCTGAAGTGAAAATTATACACAGACATTTTAGGAAAAGAAGATGACATAGTAGTATCACTCAGGACTTCAGGATGCAAATATCCTTAGAAATACAATGTGCCAACGCTAGCAATATATAATAACACATCATGAACAAGTGGGTTTTTCAACAGAATGCAAGGTTCACTCAACTTTGGAAAATCAATGTTAATTCACCATTTTAATAGGACATAAAAGAGAAAAGTCATATGATCATTGCAGTAAGTGCAGAAAAAGCTTTAATAAAACTCAATACCCATTCATGATTTTTAAAACTCTCAGTAACCTAGGTCTAGAACTGCCTCAATCTGATAAAGGAGGTGTAAAACACCTATATTAACATCATGTTTTTATAACATATTATATTCAAATAATTCTGGGCTTAGAGAAGACTTACAAAAATATAGCACACATAGTTACCATATACCCTTTACCCACCTTCCTCTAATGTTAGTATCTTATATAGCCACAGTATGAATATCAAAACAAAGAAATTAACATCAGTACAGTACTATTAACTAAACTACCAACTTTATTTCGATTTCACCAGTTTTTCTACCAATGCCCCTGCCTAGTCCAGGACCCAACCCAGGACCCCACATTGCAGTTAAGTCATCATGCCACCTTAGTTTCTCCAGTCTATGAGAGTTCCATCATCATTCTTTGTCTATCACGAGGTTGACACTTTTGAAGTTATCAGGCTAGGTATTTTGAGGCATGTCCTGCCATGTGAGTTTTTCAGGTTTCCTCACGATTATATTGAGGTTATGCATCTCGGAGGAGAGCACTTCAAAAGTGATGTGCCATTCTCAGAGCATCTTATCATGGGTTCCATGAAGTCAGTATCTTACTTACTGGTGATGTTAACCGTGATCACTTGGTTAAAACTGTGTTTTCCAGATCTCTCCACTGTAAAGTTAGTCATTTTACCTTTGTAAATGATAAATATTCACAGGGAGATATCTTGAGAGTATGGAAATATCCTCTTTCCTAAACTTTTGCTTACTAATTTTAGCATTCATAGGTGAATCCTGAATGAGCAATTTTCACTCAGGAGTTTTAATGGTAATTTCCTACTTTCCTCACCTCTTTTACATTAATTGGAATTCATCTGTAAGGAAGACATGTCCCTCTCAACACTTTATTTATTTAGACAATCAATTACTTATTTATGCAATATAGACTCATGATTACATATTTTATCCATTGGATCATAAACTAACACTATATATTTTATTACTGAAATTGTTTCAGCTTTTGCCAGAGGACTCTTCAGGTTTGGGTACTTTCTATGTCTTGCCTTTTTTTTTTTTTTTTTTTTTTTTTTTTTAAGGCTCCCTCCTTACTTTCTGACATCACAAAATTCTCCAGGCTCATCTTTTTTTCTTCCCCCATAATAGTGCTGAAATCAGTCACACCCTCAAGAAGCCTTGATTCCTTTTATTGGAGAATGATATTTAGAAACCCAGATCTGGCTGCTAGATGTGCTCATTAACATCATATTTAATGGTGAAAGGTGCTTTTCTCCCTAAGACTAGAAACAAAGTCATGACGCTCACTCTTACCACTATTCACATTATAATGAGGGTCTTAGCCAATACAGAAAGGCAAAAGAAGAAAGAAAATGCATACAGATTAGAAATGAAGTCAAACTTTATATACAGAAGATATGATTGTCTGTGCAGAGAACTGTAAGTAATCTACAAAAAAGGTTACTACAACTAATTCTTGCAAGCCTGTAGGAGAAAAGGTCAATATGAAAAAACCAACTGTATTTCTATATAGTGGCAGCAAAACAAAGTGAAAATGAAATTCTAAATATCATTTCCCTTGGAAGACATGAAACACTTAAGGATAAACCTAACAAAATTTGTGTAAGACTTAAACATTGAAAATTACAAAACATTACTGAGAGAAATTAAAGATGACCTAAATAAATGGAGATAAATTGCATTCATGGATCTGAAGACTCATTGTTAAGATGTCAGCTCTCCCTACATCTATCTACAGATTCAACACAGTCTCACACCAAATCTTAGCAGACTGACAGAGTGTAAAATTTATGTAGAAATCTATACAGACATTAATCTAGATAAATTCATGCTACAAAACACCCTGCAAGAGAATCTTAAAGCTTGACGGTACTTAAAGAATCATATCTTTTGCTTGAGTAAATGACCTGTCCATGTCCACAAAGAAAGCAAGAAGCAAATCCAGGAACAGGATCCAACTTTGTTCTTTCATGTTTTGATACTGTGCTCTTTAGAGTGGAACATCATGCTACTTGTAATTCAGATTACTTCACTTTTTACTTTGCCTAGGAAGAGATTCAGATCTCCTCAACAGATGCCAGAATCTCTAGATGTGCCATCACCTCTTGATGTGCAGCAATAAGTAGAAAAATAGCCAATAATTATGTGATAATAAATTAACAAGAATAAATTTACCAAAACTTATTAATAAAAATGTAACAATAATCCCTGATCTTAGGAATTAATTGACTTTTACAATAAATTACACATTTTAAAGATATAAGGACTCCATAAAAATGTTTTATTTTATAAATGATTTAGTAATTTACACTGAAACACTGAAATTTTAACTGAATTCATTAAAATAGCTACTAACGTCAGGCTGGTTCTCAAAATTAATTTCGTGTTCATCTGTGATATGATACAAACCCAAATAGACTCAATCACATTTTCCTTTCAGAAAGAAACTGAAATTTAAAAGTGCTGCTATAATAAAGTTGCTCCTTCAAGTATGTATGGGGCTGCAGAGAACACCAGAGCCTCGGGGGCCACACAGGATGCCGTGAGTAAGCCTGTAGATGGCATCAATCCACGACCAATCTATTATTTACAGAAACAGTCATTTTTTGGTTGCGCTTCTTTATGCAAGATATTTAACACTTTTGCTCAAATTAAGTGGCACCCATTTAAAAAAAATAATTATAACAACTTGAAGGAATTTATCTACCTACGTCATCAGAAGTTGTTTTGGCAGCTCCTCCTCCCTGCCAGAACTGCTGGCTCCCCTAATTCCATTCCCACATGGTAGCTGCTGGCTGTCTTACTATCACCTTTACACTGGGCGTGTCTAGCCCAGTGGAGCTGAGATAGGATAGGCCTTGCTTCCTTACTGGTATACTGGTTGGGCTCTCAGAGCTTTCTCCAGGTGGGGCCAAACTCTTATTTAACATGAATAGCTGAACACTGAGATAAGGAAACTTTGTAGCTAATCTTATTGTCCTCACAGGACTAAGGAGGCCCATATTTTGGCCCTTCTTTGAATTTACAGGGCCACATTGGCACCCCAACCATTGTCTCTTAAAGAAATGGTTCTTTTCCTCTTCTTTTTTTTGGAGTAAGTCCTCCTTGAAGAGGGTGTCTAGAAGGGATGATATTTAGTTGTAGCTTATTATTAGCTATTTATTAAAAATAAAACCATGCATGATTTCTGGGAGACACAGCAAGCCCTCGTCTCTTCCAGGTTTTTTTGTTGTGTACTGACACGATGAAAACAGTACACAGCTCGTTAGGGGCATTCCTATATATGCATGCAACTCATAAGGAACATCCTCAGTGATACAAAGTGGATGTAAAATTTTCTATAAGAAGATAATAAACATTTAGCACATTTAAGAATGCTCAAATGCTTCTCATCAAAGTTGTGAAGGATTCAGTACTTAACATGGTACTTTAGACATAGAAGAAACTCAAGATATGTGAGTTGAATCGAGTAGAGGTGTCTAACATGAGGCACCTATTTTAAATTCCTAGTTACAAGAAACAGATTGAAAATCACCACACTCCCAGTGACCAGTAATATAATACTTGCGTATTAAGTGCTTGCGTTACTTCCTCCTAACTCATCTAATTCATATGACATAATTCTATCTTTACCTTAAGGCTTAACAGAGAAGAACACCTGGCACATAACAGACCCGAAATAAATGTTGTTGACTAATAAATGTTTCAGAGAAAAATATGAAATGTTGGAATAAACTGAAAGGGATGAACTAAAAATAATTACAGAAAAATTTGGAGTAAATTATTGAATGAAAAATATTTCATAGTAAAAATTTTATATAAGCATCTGAAAATCAAAATATCAAAATCAATGAATGTACTAACAATATCTGAGGTGGTTAAAAAAAAAAAAAAGCGGGTAGCGGGGGACAGACATAATAATATCCCATTCCTGAACTTAAGCAAAAATTGCAGTATTTAAAACAAGAAGGGTGGGTGCAGTGGTTCACGTAATCCCAGCACTTTGGGAGGCCAAGGAGGGAGGATTGTTTGAGCCCAGGAATTCAATACCATACCAGGCAACATGGCAAAACCTACAAAAAGTACCAAAAAATTAGGCAGATATGGTGACTCACACCTGCAGTTCGAGTTACTTAGGAGGCTGAGGTGAGAGGTAGAGGCTGCTGAGCTGTGATTGTGCCACTGCACTCCAGCCTGGCCAACAGAGACCTTGCCTCAAAAAATACATAAATAAATAAAAACAAGTAATAAGCAGATCACAATAAAACTAAACATATATAATTAGTAGTGTTCTTTTTTTTTTTTTTTTTAAGCGATTGGGTCTCACTCTGTCATCCAGGCTGGAGTACAGTGGTGTAATCATAGCTCACTGCAGCCTCAACCTCAACCCCCTGGGCTCAAGCGATTCTCCTGCCTGCCTTAGCAGCCTCCTCAGGAGTGTGCCACCACGCCCAGCTGATTTTTTTTATTTTTCTTTGTGGGGTCTCACTGTGTTGCCCGTGCTGGCCTCAAACTCCTGGCCTCAAGTGATCCTCCCACCTCAGCTTTCCAAAGTGCTGGGATTACAGGCATGAGCCACCATGCCTGGCCTAGCAGTATTCATTTTGTGGGCAATAAAGTTCTGTTTCAAATGACAGAAAAGTCCAAAATAAGACATTGTGTTTACTACTTCATTAAATATTAAAAACAAATTTCTTTAAATTCCTTTTAAAACAAAGATTTGTATAAATGAATCTGAAGTGTTTACTTTAAAATTAAAGACATAAGGGCAAATTAAAAATTTTTAACTAGTTTTATAAAGAAAAAATAATACTGGGTATCTTTTTTAAAATTAAAGAAATAACGAGAGGCAAACTAACAAATTATTATGGGGAAAAATAGAAAAATAAATTCTGTGATCATGTTGAGTAAAATTTCAAGAGGCATTTAGGGAGTCAAAATTTTAAGTAAAATTTTGTGCACAGAAGTTCAGTAATCACTTAAATGTCGGTAAAATGGAAAGTATCATTACATCATTAGCTTTTAATCACTTAAAATATTTTTACTATAAATTCATTTTAGTAGTGCAGTCAAAATATATACACACTATGCCATAAAGATATCTTACCTTTTTATCATATACATCTTGCCAGTTTACTCCAGAAAAGAAACTGTGTCTCATAATTTCTTTTGCATCATCTGGTCCTCCACCAAGGCTATGAGAACAGAAATAAAACTAAGTATAAAACATTTACATAAGCTCAAAGCATAACAACAAAAAAAAAGGTTTTGTGAAAGTGTAATTTTCTGCACAATAAATAGTTCTTGGGATAAACAGCTCTAAAAGCAAACAGCTTTTGCTATAAGTTCTATTTTTCCTAATATGCTTATAAGAACTAGCTTCAGAAGAGTATAGTATTTGGAAAAGAGCAGAGGCTTTGGAGATAGATCTGGAAGAAGCAACCATCTCTGGCACTTATGAGATGTGTGACAACAGAAAAGAGGCTTAACCTCAGTTTTCTAATCTGCAGAGTGAGGAATAATAGTATTTGCTGGTGGGTCACTGCAATGGTTAGAAACAACATAGGAATATTGTTTGGCTGTGTCCCCACCCAAATCTCATCTTGAACTGTAGCTCCCATAATCCCCATGTGTCATGGGAGGGACCAGGTGGGAGGTAACTGAATCATGGGGGCGGGTTTTACCCATGCTGTTCTCACGAGAGTCAGTAAGTCTCATGAGATCTGATGGTTTTACAAAGGGCGGTTCCCCTGCACATGCTCTTGGGTGCCGCCATGTAAGATGTGCCTCTGCTCCTCCTCCACCTTCTACTATGATTGTGAGGCCTCCCTAGCCAAGTGGAACTGTGAGTCCAATAAACCCCTTTTTCTTTATAAATTATGCAGTCTCAGGTATTTCTTCATAGCAGTATGAAAATGGATTAATAATAGGTAAGGAAATTCTGGTGTTTTCTGGCTTATTCAATTTAATATAGTACATATTACTAAGAATAAAGGAACTAAAAGTGAGAAATAGAAAGAACAGGAGGAAATGAGGGAAAAAGAACAAGAAAAGGAAGAGAAAATAAACCTATATATCTGAATTTAATATAGTTGGCTTTATTTGGACTTGTTCATTATTAGAAATGATATGTACCGGTAAGTGCTTAACAACCAGCTCTCTGTGAGCAATCATGCATTTATACAAATATAATTTTTTTCTTTTTTTTTTTTTTCCAAGGGCACAGCAGATACCAGGTGCTCAGAGCAGAGCAGCCATGAAGCTGCTGGGACCGAACCTTGCCTGACCTAGCCACCACCACACCCCAGACATAAAAATTTAAATTTTACTGATATAAAGAATGCAAAACACAAAATTTACAAAGATCATAGAATATACAATGTTGTGTATTGTAAATTAGTCACCTGATTCTCACAGAAAACTTGTTAATTTTTGTTGTACTACAAAGCCACTAATGGATGTAACTTACGATTAGTTTCAACATGAATACTGGTTGACATTTTCGTTTATGCTAAAGTCAAAGCTGAAAGTGATACAATGGAGACTTCAGAACTTCACTTGTCAGTTATGTGAGTGACTTCTTTGCTAAATGGTTAATAACTTTGGGACAGTGGAAGAAGACTCACTTTTTGGTGCTATTTACAATGTAACGAATATGGACACAACAAACTTTTAAATTTAATCTGCATTATTAACATTTTCTCTTAAGTCTAAACAATCAACAAGACCGTAAGTCCAGCCCCAACTCATAGTATTTGCCAATTCTGGTGGTATAAATCCTCCCACCATGGCCAATTTTGAGCTACCAGTAAGATGTCACTGAACACGTAGGCAGAATGAGATGCATCGTAGAAAACCATTATATATTCTGTACATAGAGATACAGCAGACATAACTAATCTCAAAAATACAGATAACAGTGAAACATAACAAATTAAGGAGTAATGAGTTTTGAGTATTTATGACCTTTGCTTTTCTTATTCTTAACTAGTAAATTTATATAATTTTTAATAATGACCATAATCTACAACCAGCTCACAAAATTGGTGAAAATTTCACAGTTGGTTCTTGAGAGCCAGTATATGCTAACTCCAACACACCACTGGGTTGGAAGAAAACCAAGTAGGTCACAGAAAACAAATACAGATGCTCCTAAACTTAACGATGGGTTATGTCTAGATAAACCCACATTTCAACTTAAGATGGGTTTATCTGGATGCAATTCCATCATTAGTTGAGGAGCATACTAAATACGCATCACTTTTGCACCATCATAAAGTCAAAAAATTGTCAAGCCATCGTAGGTCAGAAATCATTTATAATTATACAATTCTAATGACTTCTGGTTATTAGATCTAAGAAACACATGACTGGGAAGGACCTAGGATCCTTTGACACACAGTCAAAATGGAAAACAGTCAACTGATACCTGAGTATCTTTAGTGATGATAAATGATTCACACCAGCTGGGTCTCCAGCTCCCAGATCCTTATAAAATTCTCTAAATGAACTATACCCCAGAGATGGGACTTTTAGGTTTGATCATAATAGTGCTGTTTGATGTTTGCATTTGGAATTTTCAGACTGGTAGTTCTGTATTCAGTGAGAGCTCAGCATTTCAGACCCTGCCCTCTTTTTCATTCTATTTCAATTGTGTAGGGTTTCTTCCCCAGGAGACTGCAAACTCCTTTGAAGACAAGGAGAGTGCTGGATTATCCAAAAGGCATTCTAAGCTTGTGCTTAGGGAACCAGAGAAGCAAAAGCACCAAAACACGTTTCTGAAAAGCATTTAGTATTTTCAAGCATGCATCAACATAGTCTGCATGAGAAACATCAAAGCTCCATGGCATTTTCTTACACTTATGTTATAGTTTATTTCAATACTGTTTTCATTTGAATTGTACTTGAGATGGGAGTTGGAGTGGAGAATCATAATCATTTTGTAAATAAAATGTTTTAATCCAGCTTTAGTTATCCATTTTTGTAACTCCTCAAGTTTTCTAGCAATACTTTGGTTTTGAACATGGCCAGCATTTATTCTATATTTATCAAATACATGTAAAACTAAAATATCAGCTATGAATACTATGCAAAGTCTGAGAATACAATCAGACTTCCATTTTAGAAGCTAGGAGAAATTCTTTAACACACTTCCTCAATGTGTGAAACTGTCAAAAATTTCAGTGTCAATGACTCTCTAATATACAATTTAAGACTTCAAAAATAATAACAAAATATGCTTTGAAGTAAGATATTTATGTCTAGAATACTAAACTCCAGTATCAGAATGCCAAACTAAATCCTCAGCTACTATGAATTCCTTTACTATTAGGAACATCACAGAATTCACATTTTCCTAATGTTACTGAATACATGAGGTCATGCTTTTCCTATCAACTCTGCATAGGAAGATAAAGGAGGAGCTAACAGCATGAACATAAAGGATGGAGAGTAAGAAATAAAAGCAAAATGATAGTTGACCCTTGGATAGCACTAACAGCAATTCAGTAAGACATACCAGAAAAATTCCAGTAGTATTTAAAATAGCTGTGTAGAAAAAATGAAGAGTTGTATTATAATGCTATCATTACTTATGTTTCCAAAGACTTTTCAAGATCCTTGTTAGTTTTCTTTCCTTTCTGCCCCTGAAACTGAGGTTCCCTAAGATTCTGTCCTGAGGCCCTCTTCTTATCCACTACCCTCGCCACTACTGCCTTGGCTCTAGCTACCTCCTAGATATAGTTATGGCTCCCAATCCATATAGTCAGTTACTGTGGTTTTTTTTAAGCATTGATTCTATTATTTCCAGCTGCTCACTTGACATTTCCATCTTGGTTTTATATAGAAACTTCAGACTCAGTGTACCCAAAGTTATTATCAACATCTACCCCCATCAAGTCTCGTTGATTTGCATACCCTGTTAATCACCCTAGCTGGAAACCTCAGAGGGATTCCTGACTCCTCCTACTTCCTCACAGTTTCTAGTTAATCATAACCTCTATCACTTGTGTACTACAGCTTCAGGAAGGACTCCATCTATTATCTGAACAATTCCATAAATATTCCTTTTTAAAAAAAAAAAAAAAAAAAAAAAGGAACTCACTCTATTGCCCAGGCTGGAGTGCAATGGTGTCAACTTGGCTCACTGCAGTCTCGACCTCCTGGGCTCCAGCGATTCTCCCACCTCAGCCTCCCAAGTAGCTGGGACTACAGCATGTGCCACCTCACCCAGCATTTTATTTTTTTTTTAACAGAGATGAATCTTGCTATGCTGCCCAGATTAGTCCCTTAACTCCCAACCTCAAGTGATCTTCCTGCCTCAGTCTCCCAAAGTGCTGGGATTACAGGCGTGAGCCACTGTGCCTGGCCCAATAAACACTTTCAACTGCTCTGCCTGCCCCTGGATCCTCACTCATCTAATCTGTCCATGACAAAGATGCCAGAGTTACCTTTTCATGACACAAATCTGATTATACTATCCCTTGCTTTAAATACTTAAGCACTATCTCATCCTCTTCTGAATAAAGATTAAATATTTTCTAAGAAACCTAAGATCCTTATAATCTAATATCAGCTTCATTTCCCAATGTTACCCAACTCATATTCTACACTCTAGTCACTGAGCTTCTCAAATGCCATGTTCTTTTGCAATCCTAGCTAAACTCTACATGTAAATTTCTGTGCTTGAGTGCCAATGCAAATTCGAACTCCTTTCTGATTCAGCTGAAGTCCCCTAATCCCCTAGACAAAGCCAATAATTTCAACAGTACTTTGTATGTAGTTTGACCTGAGCATCTGTGAGTATATGTTTTGTGCCCCAGATTATTCTATGAACATCTAGAGCAGAGACTGGTTCATCTCACTCATCCTTGTATCCCCTGTTTTTGCTGCAGCAGTGGAGGGGCTTGACACATCTATTATAAAAGAAATTATTAGATCATTGAAAATACTGCATCTTCTCATTAGATCAAAGACAACCTCCTGGTGAACAAACAGGAATTATTCTATTAATACATACCAGGCGGCTAATATTCTAAGAATTTGCCTCACATTCATTCAGTAGTTCCTAAGTACTGACTATGTGCTATTCACAGAGTGGGCTGACAAATTTAAAAAAAAGAAAAAAGAATGAGACATACACATGAAAACCACAAGTAAATTTTGTTCTACTAGCCATTTATATAGAGGGCCACAAAGTAAAGGGTGGTCAAAGTTGCCTGCCAGAATAAGAAAAGGATGAGATAAAAATTCACTGCCTTGAATACCAAGCCAAATATTAGACCAAAAAATCAAATAGATAAAAGTTGGCTGGACACGGTGGCTCACGCCTGTAATCCCAGCACTTTGGAAAGCCGAGGTGGGTGGAACATGAGGTCAGGAGATGGAGACCATCCTGGCCAACATGGTGAAACCCCGTCTCTACTTAAATACACACACAAAAAAAAGCCAGGTGTAGTGGTGTGCACCTGTACTCCCAGCTACTCAGGAGGGCAGGAGGCTGAGGCAGGGGAATTGCTTGAACCCAGGAGGCGGAGGTTGCAGCGGGTCAAGATTGTGCCACTGCACTCCAGCCCAGATGACAGAGCGAGACCACCTCTCAAAAAAAAAAAAAAAAAAAAAAAGGAAAAAAGAAAAAAAAAAGATAAAAGTCACTACTCTGTTTAAAGGTTACCTATCACCAGGTGCTGCTCCTTACTTAATTGTAAAAGAATGCTATTAAACGGAACACATTTCAAAACTTGAACTAAGAAATTGTTGCATTGTAAATAAGATACATACGAAATACCAAATAGGCACCAAGAAACTTGATTTCTACTCTTGGTCTGCACGAATGTTCTGAGAGACTTTGAATAAATCACCTAACCCTCTCTGGGCCTTTGTTTTCAGGTCAATGAAATGGAAATGAGAATAGTATCTCCCCTATCCACCCAACAAGGCTACTGAAAAAGCCAGGGAGTTAATGTATGTGAAAGTGCTCCGAAAAAGAAAACAAAATCACTTTACACATATAAATAATGTCTGTAGCTAGGATTACAAAATGATTCTTGAATAATTCTTCACAAAGCAAAAAGACAGTATCTCTTTTATTATGTTTGCTTATTTCTGCTGAAGATAAAGTCATGCTCCTTATAAGGTTAAAAGTTAGAAGAATGCAATGAAAACCATTTCTAAGATAGAGTTAAAAATCCAACTTTTTGGGATTCACTCATTAATCCAGTCAGTATATACATATACATATACATATACATATATATGAGCATCAACCATAAATAAAACATTTTCATAAAACCCTATGTGAGGTATTATAAAAGATTCAACAATATGTGAAATCATCTATGCTTCAAATGAGTAGACTCAGAGAAATACTGATATGCATAGATACCTAGATGGGAAGGCAGATATATACATATACAAACACACATATTAAAAGACATTTTGAAAATAGTCATTTCACATGATTTATGAATTTATAAACATGAATGAATGTATAAACATGAATAAAAAATACTGTAGTTCACTGAACAAAGCAGCAAGAGCCATAGGATTCTTCAAGTCATAGCCATAGCTACAAAAACAGAAATACAAAGTGTGTACAATTTTTTTTGCCATCAACCCTTTCAGCTATGCATAGAAAAGATTATTTTCAAATGACAAAAAAGCAGTTAGAGGCTGGGTGTGGTGGCTCACGCCTGTAATTCCAGCACTTTGGGAGGCCGAGGCGGGTGGATAACTTGAGGTCAGGAGTTCAAGACCAGCCTGGCCAACTTAGCAAAACCCCATCTCTACTAAAAATACAAAAATTAGCCAAGTGTGGTGGGGGTGCTTGTAGTTCCAGCTACTCAGGAGGCTGAAGCAGGAGAATCACTTGAACCTGGGAAGCGGAGGGTGCAGTGAGCCAAGATTGCGCCACTGCACTCCAGCCCGGGTGGCAGAGTGATACTCTGTCTCAAAAAAAAAAAAAAAAAGCAATTAGATATGTTAACACAGGCTGCGGGTGAGAGGAGAGTATTGAAAAATAGGTCTATTCCTTTTATAAGAAATACAAAGGCCCAGAGACTGAAAGAAAGAAAAGGGATTCTCCTATCCCCACAAGATCAAGTAACAGAGCAATTAACAAATTTTCACTCATAATATGGATAATGAAACTCTCAAAATCCTTATATGGTAAATCTGCATAAAAGTTCCAAGTTAGGAAAGAGTCGAGAAAAATTTTTAAATGTTCTATATTATGCAGTTAAAAATAAGTCAGGATCTCAGTGGGAAGATGTCTACACCAAATACATTGCTTCTTGGAGTTAGTTATATTTGAATTAATTTCCATATCTCAATTTTTAACCACATTCATCAGTAATTCGCTGAGCGTCAAGGCTTACCGTTTATTTGGATCCTTTATCAAGAGCCCTGAAAGCAATGATTTTGCATCTGAAGAGAGTGTTCGAGGAAATTTAATGTCTTCCATTAATATTAATTCAAAAAGTTTCTCATGGTCCTGGTTGTAGAAAGGTAACCTCCCACACATCATTTCATACATGACAACCCCTAGGCCCCACCAGTCTACTGCTCGGCCATAGTCATTATCTTCTAACACCTAAAAGTGAAATCAGTAAAAAGATTAATTATTATATGTTAACTTTTAAAGCATTATTCATAAAACATAAGATTTTTATATAAAAATGAATCTTAACTTTCAAAGCCTAGGTAGTCTATTCTGAGATCTTGACATTTAAACTGTGAAGCATCCTACAAAAAACACAAATCACATCAAATACGTGGAACATTCAATATATATCCAGAAATGGCCAGTGTACAAAAAAAGGGGCAGGTCGTACAAAAAAAAAATCCCAAGTACATGAATATACATAAGGATCAAATGAAAAACGTTAGCTAGCATATTTACATATTTTTTCTTAGGCCTAGTGACTTTTTCATTCTGGTTCCACCCATGTGGACTTTAAGTAACAACTCAGAGCTAGGGTGTGCTGATTATAGAGCATATAACATGCACTACACATTCTTGCTTTAAGAAGAACTAAGTAATACAAATTAAACAGTGAAAGACAGTAGTAAACAAAGGCAATGTAATGGAGAAGTCTACAGGGCAAGACAATCATTAAGTTTGAAAACCTTTGGAGGTCCCTGTATGTTTCAACTCTTTCTGGAACTATTTAATTGACAAAGTGAATATAATAGCTTATGGTATGAGCTGTAATAAACTTTAATAGCCACAGCTTTGTACCTCACAACAAAAATTTCTGTTACAGCAAAAAAATGGACTTAATATCTGTGTGGTATATGTCCTTAAATTTTTCCCAAAATATATTACATGCAAAATAAATTTAGTTAGAAAAGATATAAAAGTATCCGTTTGCCTATGTTGGAGCAACGTGTTCAAATGGGAACATGGTAACTTACCATTTGCCCCAGGAAAAATTTGGTTTTATCTTTTAATCAGATTTGTTCTTCATCCAATGGAATATTCCTCATCCATATGCAACTCTGAATATTTTATTTTAAAACTATATTTGATAATCTTAAAGCTTACTTTATTTGATCCTCTCAGCTTTGGAAAACCAGATCAGGAAAACCACATATATGAATTTATCAATTTAAAAACACTTATAACCGATTACAAAAGAGAACATTTGATAAGGACAAAGTAGTACTTGTGTTCCAAACTTCCTTGGTTCAAATTAAATATTTTCTGGAAGATTATTCTTACATGACTTTTATTTGAAATTTATCAATAATCTCACAGAATTACAGGTGATATTTTTGACAGTTACATTATGATTACCTAAAAACACTACGAAAGGCACTTTGGTAGGGTATTTAAAGACAAAGGATATAATTTATAAGAAAAAATATGTTACTTAAAAGATCTATTCAGTAAGCATTTCTATTATGAAAAGATTTTTAATTCAATTATATCAATGTTTGCTTTACGGCTAAAAAACTGAAAACTTCACTGGTAGGATATGAACCCAAGTTTAGATCCTATGCTTTTCTAGAAATGTTTTGTACATCACAAACTAACAAAAACATTTTCTGGAAGAACAACAAATTCTAGTTTTCATCATTAGCCTAAAGAATGTCATATTTTTACTTGTTTGAAATGAGTAATCTGAGAACAAATAGAAAACAAAAAAATAACCTGAAAAAGCAGAAGAAATTCTACTTACATATTTACGTTAAAGGAAATGCTGCATATATTATTTTAAAATACCAGTGACTTCTGATGATTCAAGGATCTATCTCATGGCCAATTAGTAGAATGCACTGTTTGTAGGCCTTTATCTAACTGACACAAGATTTTAACTAATAACAACAAAAAAATTTAAATCTAAGTAACCTTTAACTGCATTCCTACAACACCAACAAAACAGTGGCATATACGGAAAGGAGCCAAATGTGGTTTTTAACCTCTTTTTTTCATAAAACCATAAAAAGCATAAAAGCTGGATTAACTGCCTCCCGAACCCACATTTCACCAGCCGGGTTCTCATCCCCAGCTGGCAAAACTGGCAATCCTTTATTTTTGTTTAAATACCTGGTTTGCAGCCAGAAGGGAAAGTGAGTACATAAAAAAAGGGGTTTTTATTTTTGAAGAGAAATAAGCAACTGAAAAATAAAATTGCATTGTAAAAAAATCTGTTTGATAAAATAAATTTTATTTAGCTTTGCAAAATGAATATTGATTCTTAAAATAAGTGATTTTGCCTCTGAACATACGTGCTTTAATTGATCTACAGATACATAATGCTATAATTAGAACTGTTTGCCGTATCACTTTGTATTGAATAAAACTGATGTAACGTATTGTCTTCCTGACATGCAAACCTAAGCAATGCTGAGGAGAAAACACCCTAACAACTAAAATCCCTCTTTACCTAAGAGATTTCACCATCAATTAGAAAGATTTTTGTTCAAATCCTATCTCCAAACAGCTATAAGATGAAACATATATAAATAAAAATAATGATTACACTATCTTATATGTGGATATATATGTTCCCACTATTCAAACAATATCCTTTCTCTTTCCTGAGTCTACATTATTTCAAAACACAATACTTTTAAATACTCTGGAAATCCCACAGTCAAATTAACCAATTTGAATCCAATAACCTCTTTCAGATTATTTTAAGAAGACATTTTCTCTCCCTCTACTCAAAGCACTTATTATTCTATAAATACATAACATATACAATTTACATTTTTTTAACATAAGGATTGCAAAGTCTTTCTGGCTACCTCTGAGAATTTTTTTTCCTAGCTAAAAGGCTAATTTATTTCATGGTTATTGTGAGGGCTGGCTGAAAGGTATGATAAACAGCGGTATAACGGACAGGTACAACAATGGTAGAGCATATTTCAACTTCATTAAAAGGTAATTTCTCATATAATTTGGATATAAATACAGATCAAAATATGCTCCTGAAAAAATCCAATGAAAGATTTATCTTGAAGAAATAAACTTGCGTCTCTTTTCCATAAAACCAACGTTACTGACTTAAATGAAACCCAAACTTTAAATAGGAAAGCAGACATTTGGTATTTCCTCTACCCCTACAGTCCTTTATAACCACAGATGTAGTTGTACTTTATACCTACCTTCAACACAAATGCCCAAACAGAGATGAAAGAGGGGATTTGGAACATTAAAAAAAAAAAATGCAATTGTTACAGACTGATGAGTGGTCACATCAAATGAAAACTCAAACAGAGCACAAACTCTAGGAAATAAGGCTTTATTTCTAATAGGAGCCAGAAATTGCTTTACTTTCTGATATGATAAAACCTAAGACTCAAGGAGGTTACAGCAGATACAAACTAACATTAAATACCCTGGAAATATCTGATCAATATTTGATGAAGACACTTACATTTAGAAAACAGCCAGGTGAGTTAATAACAATTCAAGAACTAATGTGTTTTAATTTCAAAGAATGATACTGAATGAGAAACTACATATTTTTAAATGATACTATCAATTCAAGTTACCAATGTAAATATTTATTTGGCTAATGGGCCTTTTAAAAAAAAATCTATTCATTCCAATATTCTTTTACCAGGAGGATTTACTAGGAGGTTAAAGGAACACCTCCCTCAGCCTACCCACCAGGCCACACAATGCACCCAAGGCAAGCAATTATAAGGAGGCTATGTATGCCCTGGAGTGGCTTACTGCTCAATCAATAATCCTGACAGAACAGATGGGGGAAAAAATTAAACATCTAAACAAACTGTCTGCACACCTATGTTGTGAAAGTAAACTGCGAACTTGGATGAACCAATTTACCACTAATTCAAAAAAAAAAAAAGTTTTTTCCAGTAGTCTTACATTTCAGGTAACTGATAGATGTGTGTTTTATACCTAAACATACATGTGTATCATTTATCATTTATGGGAGCCCTTCATATATTCTTAACATCACAGGTATGGGCTAAGAAAAAAAGACCTATAAATCTTCTCATTCAGATTTTAAAGTGAACTGCAGCTTCAGGAAAAGTATCCATTTCAATACATAAGATTATAAATTCTACAGTTGCTTGGTATTTTCTTCATAAATACATATTTTATAACTATTTCTCAACTGCTTTAATAATTTTTAAGTGACAGCAACTGTCAATGCCATTTGCTATGAATTGTATGAAGGCTGTACGCTTTATGGCCACCTCTCCTAGCTCACACAAATACTTGTACACGGTTAACATCGTACTTTCAAAAGCAAACTCTGGCTAGCACAGGAAAAATCCTTCGACAAGAGAAAGGCTAAATGGATACAATAATGATGATTAGATCATACTTACACATATCTTCCAAGAGATTTCTATACTTCTTTTTTATTCTGAAGCAATAGACATTATGGGATTCCAAGAAACTGAGCCTTTATAACCCAAGTAACAATAGCCATTGTAAAATACTATAGGTAATCACTAGTGTTCCCAGTTAGGGTTAGTTTTGTATATGTTCTCATGGTACAGAGAATTTAAAATTAAACTTTGTGCTTAAACTAGAATCATACCAAAGTACTGAATGCAAATATTCTGTTAAAGCCAAAAGACCATATAACATTGAAAAGAAGTTAGGGCAAAAAATAGCTACTTTAAGAACTGACAGACCTCTAAGTAAGTACAAGATGCCACTTATAAACATTGAGAGGCGTTAATTCCATTTTAGTTCATATTTAAACAATGTCTAATTATGAGATAAAATGGAATGGCTTGTAATATTACCCAGAAAATCATATAAAATAGCAACATACTATAGAAAGAAATTAAATATATTCAACTAAACAGTAAGCCAACTCATATGAGAGTCAGAAGTTCTTAAATATGAATTCTAACTATAGAGCAGACAACTTCTATCTGAACTCATCCCTCTACTCCTTTAATGTTCCCTTTAATCATGGTGATGAGATCTTTTCTGAATTACCAGGAATATTAAGGTTTTCAAAATTACCCCAGGTGGATAGATATCATATGAATTATTAATAGGTAAATAAAATGCTAGGGTTGTCCACAATTTTAGAAAGGCTACTAAAACAACTCTTTCTTTTCACAGAAAGCATAGAGATTCTAAGACTAGCTTTACAATCTGCTGGAATATAGTAGAACTTTGTGCAAAGACTAATCAGAATGTAACTACATGTGCTACTATTTTTACCTACAGATTAAATGTGCAAACATATGTAACTAGCCTCATACATTTCTCTTCAGATCTCCTAAAAACAATATTGGCAGCACCCACAAAATGACATATTTTACATTTATTCTTTGTTGGATTTAAAATAAAGAAAATTCTATTTAGTACATTTCGAGCAAGTTAGCTTCTAACCATCTCCCACACCTGCAACACTAGTCCACGCCCTGGCACCTCCTTTATTACCTTTTCTGGAAGTTAATATGTATCTTTGATTTTTAATTTATATAGAATTTAATCTCCATTTGTACTATGACCTAACACAATGACTTTGAGCAAATCTTTGTATCAAAATAGTTATCAAAATATTCTCATCTATTTCAGCTATTTTAAAAATGTTACATTATGTTACATTATATGTAAGATATTAAAGACAGTAGGTTTCAAAGAAAAAAATCTGGAAAATTAGAGCAAGTGAAATGTTTTCTAAGAATGGGATTCTAAAAAACTAAAAAGAATGCATCAAATACTGCTTCAGTAACTGGAAAAACAAATCATTTTACATTTAGATGAAATAAAATTATATACATTTTTTTCTCAATAGCAACCACAGCTAGATATTATATATTTCCCAACAATCAAGTCATTTTTTGCAATCTTTGTTAGTTCTAACTCGATTATCAAATAATTTTTATTTTTACACTATTACAGAAGTGCATTTCTCTAGGTTTCCAAAACCACCTTATTCAACCTTCCCCATCTGTCACCATCTGCTTCTTTTTAGCATGTACTTTTTGTGTGATCACATAAGCATGTGAAAAATAACTAACATTCAGATGATTATCTGCTGGTACATTTGAGGACTGGGCATAATAAAAGTGAACTGCCAAAACGCACTTAACACTTTTAATTTTGTTGGGTCTTGCATGTAAGCTACATTTGATTTTCAAACTGTTTTACAGTTGGAAAGTTGATCAGGTACTGCTAACTCAAGAGCAAAGCTGAGACTCTAAATAATTAGCACTGCATAAAATGGTTTGGATTCAATAGGAGCCAAATCAAATAATAAAATTTAACAGTAAGAGTTTATATGTGATTTCTAATTTCTTTTATAATTTCTAGGTGTGAAAATACAGCACAGATTATAAAAACAAAATCCCCTCAAGATATCATATGATCCATAATTTACTATAAGTTTATTTCCTTCTAATGTACAAAAGAGCAAAGGTACATTCATTTAAAGCTACACATGCAAATGCAGTTTTCAGGACGTAGCACACTAAATGCATAGTGCATATGCCAGCTAGAACTGAACCTCTGTAACCTGTTAAAAACACAAAACAAAACAAAAACTAGCCTTTTCTACATTAACAGTATTGTTAAATGCTTCTCAAGTTAGAAAACTGCATTGTAAGCTGCATCCTTCCTCAAAAGAGATAAGAGAACAATACCTTAAAAATCTTTTTTTCAACAAATGGCACATTTATACTGTAAGTTTTATGTTTTCCTCATTTGCCACAAGAAACAAATTAAGTTCACTTAAACCTAAGTTTATTTTAAAACCTGTCATGTATCTGACATTGAACATTTAATAAACTGGCTTTAAACTGATTTTTAACACTCTTTGTGAAGTATCTTCAAAATACCCTTCACCCGTCTTTATACCAGATTAAAACAACATAAAAGGTGAAGGAACACTATTGCTAGGTGAAGTACAGGTTGCAGCAAGATTCCTACATAATGTGTAAACAAATCTTCTGTAAAGACAGAAGGGAAAATGTTGACAGTCATTCACAAGAGAAGCAGCAGTCAAGAATGTATTACAGATTTGATACACAACTACTACTTCTAATACTGTCACAAAAAGCCCAGCATTAATAATGGTAATGTACTAGAAATTTCAAGGTCCAAAAAAAGTGAGAGACACCATCTGAGGTAAAAAGAAGAGGCTGGCTTCAGCTCCTGCCAATCCCTCCCTAACACTGACCATGTAAATCTGATCACAGTATCGCCTTGCTCTCAATTCACAAGTGATTTTCCCTAGCCCACAGGATCAAATCTAAAACTCTGTTACATTTCAATCCCTATCTATGTGTCCAGCCTCCTCTCCTGCTTCCCCTTTTCCGCTGCCGGACCCTCTCTGCAGGCTTAAGCACGTTTCCTCTTCCTTCCACTCCACTGTATGGAACTAGTGAAGCAGTTATTTTCTTGCACAGTAATAACTGTTTTCCATAACTTATCACCTTAGTAAACAGCAAGCCACTTGAGGGCAAAAGACTTTTTCTACCATCATTGTATTCCCAGTACCTAAGGTAATGCCTGATACTTTAAAAATATTCAATAAATAATTATTTGATGAATGAATGAGTGTTCTTCAGTAAAATGGTGCCACCGAAGACCAGAATAAAGGAATTAATTCTTATTTTTTAAGGGTAAACACAGTCAGAGTTTAAAAACGCAAGATGTGACACGACATTTAAAATATAAAAGCTACAATTTCACAAGTTGTTTCAAGATTTCTCATACTCAAATAATAACAACAATAATCACTCCTCCCTATAAAAACATGGTGTCAAGGTTTTAATTATGAATCACTGTGTATCAACCAAGGATGGGTATATAAACGGTTTTTAAAGATCAGACTTTTGAAGTATTAAAAAAGGTATACAGAAATGTTTTCTTGTCTTTAAAGAGAAACTCACAATTTTATGGGAACTATAAACGTTCCATTCAGAAACAAGTGTACTCTTCTTGCATTAAATTCTTAATTTGTTCTTCAGCTGATGACATTGCGTAGGAAATAATATCTTTGTTTCTCAGATCATCTGCTTCTTAAATGAGATGTATTCATCTTCTTCAGAAATAATTTACCCTAATTCTGACACAACTAATTTTGTTATTCTAAATATGGCATATCTTTTTCCATAGCAAATTTATAGCAGGGGTAACTGAACTCCAGAGAAACAAATAATTTTTTTGTGACATTTATAAAAACAATTCTATTCTAGAAAATATCTTATTTGAATAAACAAGAAACAGTGTTACTAAAGTTTTACCTAATTCAACCACAAAAATAGAGAATTCTAAACTACAGATTTTTAGAGAGAGAAAATTATATTTTTGGCAAGAAAATAGTAGGAAATTTATTGTATTTTAAATAGTAGCACTTATTTACAATAATTTAACATTGTTGAAATGTAAATGTAATCCCTAGTTGAAAAGAACTATTAGAATAATAGACTAGCATGAGTTACTATATGTATAAGGAATGCGAGCATCATTGGGGATTTTACTTCCTAATTTCTTTTGATTACATTTTCCTGTTGGGCAGGAAATATACAAAGTATTCATTTAAAAATTATGATTATTTATATTTGTAAGTGGTCTTCAAATTAGGATTTTTTGAGGCCAGGACGTATGTAGTTTAAAAAGTAAAAGTGGGCTTTATAGTCAGACAAACTAATTAGAATCTTCATTACACTTCCACCACTTCCCGGTTGTGTACAGATAACCTTTAAACGTTCTGATCTCATGTTCCCTCACCTTTAAAAAAATTGTATTTGCTACCTATCATCAAAGATTATTCCAAATGTTAAATGAAATAGATGTAATGCACTTACACAGCATGTGGCACATAGTAGATGCTCATTAAATAGTTACCCTCACACATCGAGTATTAACACCTCCCTATTTGCCTATAGCCACAAAAACTGTATTGGAGTTTGAGGGGAAATGGAGCACTAGCTCCTCTCTTTGGAAAGCTCTTCCCTTTTACCTTTGCGATAGGTACCATCTCTTTCCATCAACCATCACTTTCCCTGAACATACTGTCTGTGAAAGATGTTATTTTCCAAAGATGGCTGTGGCAGTATCTCCCATCTCACATGCTCTTCTGCAACGTAAAGGTGTGGTCTCTGTCTCCACCACTTAAACCTGTGCAGGCTTACAACTGCTTCGGGGAGTAAGGGTATGACAGAAATGATGTTGTGTGACTTCCGAAAATAGGCCATAAAAGGAGATGCATAAACAAATGTTCATAGCAGCAGCATTATTCACAGTAGCCAAAAAGTGGATGCAACCCAATGTACATCAGCTGCTGAACAAATAAACGAAATGTGGTTTATCCATACAATGGAATATTATCCAGCCATAAAAAGGAATGAAATAACAATAACATGCTAAAACAGGGAGGAACACTGAATTTTATGCTAAGTGAAAGAAGCCAGTCACAGAAGACTCCATACTGTATGATCCCATTTGTGTGAAATGTCTACAACAGGCAAATCTATAGAGACAAAAAGTACATCAGTGGTTGCCTACGGAGGAAGGAAGAATGAGGAGCTAATGGGTATGGGGTTTCTTGCTGGACTGATGAAAATATTCCGGAATTGGACAGTGGTGATAGTTCTACAACTCTGTGAACGTACTAAAAATCACCAAAGTGTGTATTTTAAAGAATAAGTTTTATGGTATATGAATTGTACTCCAATTATAAAAATATCTGTGAAATCAAACTTTTTAAAAGTTAATAGTCTTGATGGTTTACTCGGTGGAAACAAAGGCACCGTGCAGCTTCTAACGTGTTCCCCAGGACATCTGCTTTTAGGGCTCAGAGCCAAAGAAGTCTGACTGCATTGAAATTGTCATTATGAGGAAGTCCAGACCCATGGACAGAAGGGCTACATATAAGTGCTCCTGCCAACAGCCCAAATAAGTTACTAGTGGACAGCCAGCAGAACTGCCAGACACGTGAGTGCAGATGCTTCCGGATGACTCCAGTCTCCAGCCAGAGAATCATGCTCTCACGGTAAAGTCTTTCAGGCTGAGACCTCATACGGAGTGGAGCATACATTAGCTGTCCTTGCTGTGCCCATCTGCATTCCTGATTCAGAAAATCCATTATTTTATAGAAGATAAATACTAGGGTGGTTTGTTACACAGCATTAGTAACTGGAACACCATCTACAACAGCCACACCACACCCTTACATTTAATCGTGCTTTTTTTTGTTTGTTTATGAAACTTAAGACATTATGTTATTTCTTTTTTTATTTTCATTGTCTCCCTCCACTGAAAGCTAAGTTCCCTGAGACTAGGATCCTTTTCTGTCTTGCGCCTGTAACCCCATTATCCAGAAAAGTACCTGATATACAGCACATATACAATAAATATCTGTTGAATAAACAAATTAATAAATTATTGTGGAACCCTTAGCACAGGGAGGTTACCAGTTTGGAGCTTCCTTTGACATAAATTCCAAAATGTAGCTACTGTCATTTCAATAATTTTCCCAATAAAATAATTTTAAATAAACCCGCAATACTATAAATTAAAAATCACTGTTGTTTCTAAGGAAAGTCCAAGATGGTTTATAAAAACATAAATATTCTTGCTGAAATCAATTATTCTATTTTAATAAATGAATCAAAATGGGTATAGCCAAGATAAAATGGATATGGCCAAGATATAAAAATTGATTTAATCGACTTTAGTTAGTACCTTTGTGCTTATAGTTTATAAAATTTAATTTCAATATATTCTTGGTCCTACAATATCCCATTATAACAAATTAAGAACAAAAAAAATTTGATTCAGGTTGAAATATAGATAAAAGTAGTAGACACTAGAGTTAACTTTTAATGCTTAAATGGTTTACTTTGCAAAACATTATGTCAAGGTTACTTTCCTATTAGTGGAACCGAAGCCTACCTCTGGTGCCAGATATTCTGGAGTGCCACAGAATGTCTTCATGGTGGCTGCATCTGTGATCCCTTCTTTGCAAAGTCCAAAATCTGTAATTTTTATGTGGCCATCTTTATCCAGCATTAGATTCTCCAACTGTGTATTAAGAAAAATGATATAATTTGTTCTACAGTCTTCAGCAACAGGAAAATACCGTTTTGAAAAACTACTGAATGCTGAGTAAGATATTTTGGAAACAGGACATAGTAGTTGTAGCTAATAGAACTTTCAGCACTTACAAACCCTGTTGTTTCACGTGTAAAAAGAAACATGTTTCATCAAATACTTCAGGATGAACAAATTTTCTATTTTTAAACCAATAGGAATGAGTGATACTGCTTTAAGAGCCATTATTTTGTAAGTTCTGAAAATTAAAGCCTAGTCAACGTTTCAAAGTAGACATCAATCCTCTCTTTTTTAAAAAAAGAAAATGTGATCTAAACAATCCCAAAGAGATGGGCATCCTCTTCTAGATATTTACAGATGGTTTTCAACAATTTCTCCTGGGAATCTATTGCTATTATAAAATATTCACTTACAGAAATGTTTTTTGGTGGTGCTTGTAAATCAAACCTAAATCTTATTTTGTAAGGTAAGGCGATATCCTCTTTTGCAGTTCTTTGTAATTAAGAAATACCAACCCTTTTAAACATAAAAAGAAAAAGAATATCAAAGTCAAACATTCAACAGTTAATTAAAATATATAGCATAAATGTTATAAAGTTGGACTCTCTTTGAATCCATTAATTCAAAACACCAAAGAAAATCTTAAAGATTTAACCAAGTAACAGGATCATGTGCCTCAAGCGGAAAATTATGAAATGTAAGAGAGGAGGAATTTGTGCAAAGCCAACACAATTAGAAATAACAATGTAATCAGCCAGTTCCCCTTGAGCTAATTTGAACCTAAGATTATGATTATCATCACACAAAGATACAGATGAGTTCTAAGTTGTGATCATACAGCCTTATGTATTCAGGGCCCATAAAACTTTGCCTAGTCATGTAGATACAACCTAAAGGTATTTCTTTGGTCATACAGAAAAAATATATAAAATGTGAAAAGTATATTAACAGGATAAATGGTAGTTAACTTTCATTTAAGGAATAGATTCTTATTCTACTCCTTAATGTGATGACATTTGAAAGAATGTACCTGGATTCTGATGTTAATATCGAATTTAAAACAGATCTCCACTTAAGAACATAAACAGATATCAGTCATATAAAACATCTTATCATACTCTCTGCCATATTGTCAAATGTCTTATAAACCAGACACTAACTACATTTAGGCAAGTTGTGTTCACTGAAGCAAAGATCAGAATAGACAAAAGTCCTTTTTTATAGTACTTCAATGTGCTATCTAACTGAACCAAACGCTTGATACACATTTCATGTAGAGCGTATCTCACAGAGGTAAGTCTGGCTTCAATTTTTTTCTACAGAAAGCTGAATGAACCCTAAATTACTGCTGAACCTTTTTAAAAAAAAAATTTTTTTTTTGAGACAGAGTCTCTGCCACCCAAACTGGAGTGCAGTGGTGTGATCACCTGAGCCTCCTGAATGGCTGGGAACACGGGCACGTGCCACCATGCCTGGCTAATTTCTTAATTTTTTATAGTGACGAGGTCTCACTTTGCTGCCCAAGTTGGTCTCGACCTCCTGGGTTCAAGTAATCCACACACCTCAGCCTCTCAAAGTTCTGGGATTACAGGCATGAGCCACCATGCCTGACCAAATCAAAATTTTTTATTTTATCCAAACTCAGTTATCTTGCATCTTCCTAATATTTCTCTACCATCCAGAACCTATAAATCAAGCCCAATTTGCACAAATGACAGTAAGTCTTGTATGCCGAAACCAATCAGAAACATCAAGAGTCTTCATCTCTCCTATTTTCTCTTTCTGCCTTGGTCTGTCTCTTCTCAGCCTCTGGTTTCTGTCTTTTTTCCACCTCTTTCAAACAACCTCTCTTCTTCCTCCCTCCCACTTCGCCACATTGAGAAACGTTAAGTATATACTAAAGCTTCTGTTGTTTTACTGAATAAAAATGTATATGCCCTGTTATTAATTTTTAAAAATATGCTTAATATATAAATATAATACATAAAATGCTGAAGATCTTTAGTGAATACTCTTTTACTAATACTACCTTAACAATTCTTGTAAAAATTCCAAATAATACATAATATTGAACAAAGTGTGAATGTACTTTCTACACCATTCCATCCCCATTAGTTCGGTGTGTAGTCTCCTCACAGGCGTTGTATGCATGGGAAAGTCTTCATGGAAACATGACAGGCAGGATGCACTATTTCTCCACATTTTGTCAAAGTTATTTTTGAAGTGGCTGGATACAGAAAGACCAAAATGTATAAACACTGCTTTGTAATACCAAGCTCTCTGTGTGTGTATGTGTGTGTAAAATTCTGACTTGCATCTAATTCTGTAACCTCGTATTTCATCTCTGAGCCTCAGATCATGGTTGTGAGATGAAGAATGAAATGAGATGCAAGGACAGGTTTGGCTAAGGAACAGGCTGAGGGTGACCAACTCCCAGTTTGCCCAGAAATGAGGGGCTTCTCAGAATGCAGGACAGGTAAGTGCTAAAACTGGGCTGTCCTGGGGAAACCAAAACGGCTAGTGACCCTACTTGTTTTATAAAATAGCTTTTAAAAACGTTACAATGACATAGTAAGAAGTAAAATAAGCCTAAGGGATGATTGTGAGAGATGCAGTAAGGGTCATGGCCATGGGGAACAGCAGTATACTGTCTGGGAGGCAGTAGAGAGGAAAATGGATAAGACTATGGGTTCAAGTCAGAGGGTTCATATTAAAATTTGAGCTTTATCCCTTATTCACTGTGTGACCTTGGGTATATTATTAATTTCTACATGTTTCAATTTCATCTATAAAACAAAAGTAAATAACAGTAACAATCCAATGTGATCGTTTTGAAAATTAAATGAGACGTTAAAGGCAAACTTAACATCCTATAAAAACTGAATAAATGAACTGATCTTTCCCTAAAACATGGTTTATTTGTACATTGTCATGATGTGGGCTCTTCTAAACAACACTGTATTTTAAAGAAAACAACAAAGTTCAAGAGTGGAACCCCATAAAACATTTCTGTCGGCCAAACGACTGCATTAAAAATACTTTTCCATATGCAATAATTTATTTTAAGTAACAAAACACAGGCTGGGCACAGTGGCTCATGCCTGTAATCCCAACAATTTGGGAGGCTGAGGCAGGCAGATTGCTTGAGCTCAGGAGTTCGAGACCAGCCTGGGTAACATGGTGAAACCCCGTCTCTACCAATAATAGAAAAAACTAACTGTGCGTGATGGCATGTGCTTGTGGTGCAAGCTACTCTGGAGGCTGAAGCGGGAGGCTCACTTGAGCCCCAGGCGTGTGGGGAGGTTGTTATATGCAGAGATGGTGCCACTGTACTACAGCCTGGGTGACAGAGTGAAATCTTGTCTCAAAAAAACAAAACACAAATGTTTTATAATTTTCTTTCTTTCTTTTTTTTTTTTTTTTTTGAGACAGGGTCTCGCTCTGTTGCCTAGGCTGGAGTGCAGTGGCACAATCACTGTTCACTGTAGCCTCAACCTCCCAGGCTCAATTGATCCTCCCGCCTCAGCCTCCTGAGTACACAGGTGTGCATCACTACCATGCCCCGCTAGTTTTTGTTTCTTTCTTTCTTTCTTTTTCTAAGAGATGGTATTTTGCCACGTTGCCCAGGCTGGTCCCGAACTCCTGGGTTCAAACAGTCGGCCCACTCTGCCTCCCAAAGTGCTGGGATTACAAGCTTGAGCTACTGTGCCCAGCCTCATATTTTCTCAGTTATTTTGAAGTAGTGTCCACATTCTTCTATCAATTTAATTATTTTGTGTTCTCTCACCACCCTAAAATGTCATTTTGCTGAGCATGAATAACTAAAACTTGTCCACCAAAAATACGAAATACAGACGCATTAGCTTAAAAAACAATATCCCCAAATCTAATCTTGTATAAAGATAAATCAGGAGATAATAAAATGTCCAGTTCTGTTATACAATACATGATAATTTTACTCAGGATGCATTAACAGAGTTTCTGTAAAATACAGGACCATTAGCGGGTGATTTGTAAACCTGCAGACTGCACAGAAAGTCTTTCCAAAGCGTATCAATGGCCTAGATATATCAGTAACATCTGGAAATCACTGTCTTGGTTCATTTAACACTAACATAATGTAAGTAGTATTTACATTATTTACAGTAGTCATACATTTTTAGGAATCTTTCTACTGTGTAGAGGAGGAAGAAAAAAAATTACAAATGATCTTTCTTTAGTCTTCTCTTCTAAATCACTTTCCTGTTTCCCTTTGTTAGCCACATAATATGTAATGCATATTGTCACTGACTGCTCAGGTACTCTAAATTTATGACACTTTCCACGCATCTGTGTGATATTCACAGTCAATCTGAATTTCCAAGATGCAGAGTAGGGCAGCATGCTTATGCTTATAGATGCATCCACTAACAAAAGTAGTGATGAGGTCAAATATGAAATCATAAGAAACAAGACTGTATATTAAATATCTAAGTAGTGCTTACTATTTCTATCAGAGGGTTGTTATCTAAAAGTTCATGTTTTTGAGGAGAGAAAAAAAATCAGACATAGAATTTGTCTGATTTTTTCTCAAATTCTCATAGACGAATTCCTCATAGAATTTCCACCAAAAAAAAGGGCAACATTTTTGGTCCAGCTGAAGTGGACAGGCATTATTTGACAGAAGGTCTGGATTCAGTGCATATATGAAGAAATGGTAGATTTTAAAACCTTTTTTCCTGTGCTCAGTGGGCACAAAATTTTAACAAAAATTACTATGTTTCCTCCTGTTCTTGCTGATGGCTAGCATAAAATTAAACTTTAAAAATCCTTGCTGTTTTAATACAATGCTTCCCAACCTTTTACATTTCACAGTAAAATAAAGATTGAAAGTGGTAGGGCATACCAGGTTCACTGGACAAGATGCTTGAAACCAGAACTCACTGGCCTGGAGGCTTCTCTGCCAAGGCATAGTTGTAACCTGTTTGTAGCACCCAATCTGAGAAGCTATGCTTGAATGTAGGCCAGACTAAATATTTCAAAGTTTAAAAACACCATACATATGGTATCATTTTAATTAAATGACTGACATTGTGATTAACCAAAGGAATGAAAATAGCAGTTCCTGAGGGCTCCGATGACTACTGCAGCAATAGCAATAAACAATTCCTGTCACTCACTCTAACACCGCATCTGAGCCCACATACATCAAACTCAGTTTTAGGCACCAAGACTCACTCAGGCCCAAGAAGGCAGTAAGGAATTCCTACTCTGAAAATTGTAGTTTTAAGTTCATGGGCATCCAGTGCCAAAATGTCACAAGCTGACCTACAGAAACTGAATGACCATGGAATGAGGAAAGGGTGCTGAGATTCCAAAAGAGAAACGTTTCTTCACTTCAACCTCTTAATCCAGAAAAGGACTCATCATGTAAATCGACCCCAAATAGGTTGCCAGGCTATTTACAAATGTATTATGAAGAAGGAACACAGTTGAATACCAGTACAATTTGATGGTAGAAGTGGAAGGAATGAAGAGCAGTGGCTTCAGATTTCTATATAGGAGGAATCCAGTGGCCGTTCCGTTAGCAGTGGGAGCTAGGGAAACTGTCTTGAGACTCAGCAAGCAAAGCAAGCATGCTTTTCCCATCCAAACTGCATTTATTTGAGGTGAACATGAAGGAGCTGACGAGGTCGAGGAGGGCTATGGTAAAACTCCCTGAAGTCACCCCTTCGTGCCATTACTAAGTGTTAGAAAGTATCTAAATTTGTTTGGTGCTTTCTCATATTAATACTGTAAATGGTTAACTATTCGCACATTAGGTGGGAAACAAGATTAAGTGTTCTACAAATAGGATATAGCAACAACTTATGTATTATTTTCTCCCATAAACTAGCGAGAAATTAATTCTTAATGAATTCCAGTATCGTTATATTCACCTTTGCAAATGACCCTGTTCAGCCTACGCTGTGCTTAGATGGCCATGGTCATTGGTTGTATTTGTAAAATAAGAGCTAAGCAGAAAAGAATATTTTAACATACAATTTGCACTACTGAAGAAGTCTTTGAAGAGATTTCTTCAAATTTTTAGGCAATCATAAAGCAACAGCAGTTTTCCTTAAGTAATCACAAGGAATTTGGGTCCTTAATAAAAATAAAACTTCATTACATGATGTGTATTGACAAATTAAATGAACTTACTTTCTAAAGTACAACAAAGCTTTCAATAATTTTTCTGTTGCTATAAACACTAATTTATTAGGAAACAGGAACTGATAAAAATATCTTAAGTTAACCTGCACATAAAAGAAGGCTTTGTCTCCAATGCTGAATGAGACAGTGGCAAACGGGTATGGATTTACTTGAGAAGTGCTGCTACTGCAGGCATAGCAATTGGATTTGCATTTGAACAAAGTCAAAGTTATTAGTAATGAGAACAGAGACAAATCTGAGACTGATCAAAGCGAGTACCTAAATCAGTTCGTGATAATGTTCTTTAATACATCTGGTATAAATATATTTGAAACACTCATTCTCTTACCTTCTGCAGTTTAATTTGCAGTTTAGGCTTACAAAGATTCCCAAAGTTAATCCAATGCATCTCCCCATATGCATCCCCCCACTATAATTTCATTTCAACTCTAGAAGTCAGAATGATATAGTGACAAGAACACTCAATAAGGAGCTAGGATTCAAGAGTTCCAAAAATTCTTACTGCTATCAACTTAGGTCATTACTTTTAGTAAGTCATTTACTAGGCCTCTAGGTTTGAAGGACATCACCTATAAATTAAAGACCAGCCCGAAATTTCTGTGATCTTACCTAAAATACGTCATTGTATGATAAATAATCATGTTACTATGGATACAAATAACATTTGTGTAAGTTTTGGATGTTTGATTTCTTATGTTACATGGATTTTTCGAGGTGTACCTTTACAGTTTCTGTACTATGCTAAATATATACTTAGATCTTTAAGTTGAGGCTATTTTTTTTTAAGAAATAAACTCAGGGAGCAGAGACCACTTAATTGTCAAGTAAACTTGGTGAATTGTGCATTTGGTAACTAATTGACTGATATTCATATATAAAGTAAGTACTTTATATTACAGTTCAACAAAGTAAATATTTTAAATTACAGTTTAACAAATTTAGTCTAATTCCATCATCAGAAAGAATGGGGCAGTGGAACTCACTTAATGAGCTTCAATATACCAATATGTTGGCTGGGCACGGTGGCTCATGCCTAATCCCAGCACTTTGGAAGGTTGAGGCGGGCGGATCACGAGGTCAGGAGATCAAGACTAGCCAACTCGGTGAAACTCCGTCTCTAATAAAAATACAAAAATTAGCTGGGCGTGGTGGCACGTGCCTATAATCCCAGCTACTCAGGAGGCTGAGGCAGGAGAATCGCCAGAACCAGGGAGTTGGAGGTTGCAGTGAGCCAAGATGGCACCACTGCACTCCAGCCTGGTAACAGAGCAAGACTCCATCCCAACAACAACAACAACAACAAAAACACATACACACACACACACACACCCCCAATATGTTGATTCATTTGATCAGAAATGATTAAAGAAATAATGACCAAGACCATAATCGATACTGCAATCAAATGAATATTCTCTTCTTTAGCAGTCTTTAAGCTAATAATTCAATCTTTTGAATTTAAGCTTTCTGGATGTTACCTATTACTTTAAAATTGTTCTAATTGCCCAAAATCTAAGCATCCCTGTTTCTATCCTTTCCCTTTTCACTCCTACAAATAAGATTCATAAAACACGTAGTGGGAATGCAAGAAGTGGACTCAGGAAGAGTAGAGCTAACTACTTCTAAGTATATTTGGAAAGTTAACACATATTTTGTCATACCACATAACTAACTCCTTCAAAAAAATCGATAATTAAGACATTTAGACAGTATAGGATTATCTGGCCATGCAGATAACACGAATGCTGAATTCTGCCATATTCCTAGTTATAAAAAGGTTCAGGCTAAATACAATCAAACTACTAATTTGTATTAATCTGGAGCCTGTTTTGGCACTTAGACAGTTGGTCATCTCTGATCTAGATGTTTTATAGGTACATAGTTCAGTTTTTCCTATAACAACATCTTATAGCTTCTATATACCTCATTTCAAACAAAACAGAATTTCATAAAAGCCTCATGTAACTTCTGTTTCTACCAATCATTGTAATATGTTACATGAAATAGTATTTGATCAATAAGGCAATTCTGTGTCAAATTTTATATATGATTTGCTTCTTACAAAAGTAAGACTGTAACATCTAGAATTTATTCAAAATGTGTCCTGGCACAAATTCCTTTAATGTAGTCAACCTAATTCATAACACTGTCATGAGAATTACTATTACCTTGTATGAGTTACTCCAGGGATCAACAAATGACAACCTGTGGACTAAACTGAGCCCATCGCCTATTTCATTTACTGGAACATAGCCAAACATATTCATTTACATATTATCTGAGGCTGCTTTTACCCTACACTGATGGAGTTGAGTAGTTTGCAAAAGAGATGATATGAACATCAAAGCCTAAATTATTTTATCTGCCCTTTACAGAAAGTATGCCAATCCCGAGCTATCCTAAGGGTCTCATCATAATGGAACTCAGAGCAGTCAAGACACTATTAACAACAGAACAAATAGAGTGCTTTCATAAATAAAAAACTAGGCACATTAATAAATGGTTATTATGTTAAAACGCTTCAGGTATTTAAAACCACCCAAAGTCAATGCTAAAATCAAAATGAGTATGTTCCTTCCAATAGTCTTACTATGCTTCTTCATAAAACATTTCTGTAAACATAATAAAACTTGTTTTAAATGTAACTTGTAAAGTTATTTGACTTAATCATGTTTAACATTTTTATTTGATCAGAGCAGCCGAGTAGAAATTACTTTGCAAATCAAAAACTCACACATAAATCAACTACATACATGTTAGTGACTAAAATTCCCTCCAAATGTAGTGAACTAAATTTTTAAACATAGTGCTTTTTTCCCAACTAAAAGCTGCTTTTCTCAAAACTGTATCACTTTGTAATTACTTTATGTTTGTCCCTATAGTCTCTGCAAAAAAAAATTTTGATTACTTTTTTTTTTTTTTTTTTTTACCTTGAGATCACGGTACACAATCTTTCCGGAATGTAGATAGTCCAAGGCAGAGACAATTTCTGCACCATAGAAACGTGTGCGGTCCTCAGAGAACACCCGCTCTCTCGACAAATGGAAAAACAGCTGCAGGGTAAACAGCAGGGACAGGATTGTAATAATTACTGATTTAGTGGGGGAAATTAACACAAACATAAAACACCTCTCATCACCATATTGTGATGATAGATAGTGTACTCTCAGTGGACACTGA
Source organism: Chlorocebus sabaeus (assembly GCF_047675955.1). Lineage (NCBI taxonomy): Eukaryota > Metazoa > Chordata > Mammalia > Primates > Cercopithecidae > Chlorocebus > Chlorocebus sabaeus. Next base: position 81,475,886 of record NC_132928.1, read on the forward strand.
GCACTCCTAGACAGCAGCTGGCTTATCTTTTCCAGGTTTCCAAGGGGAAACTGTGAGCTGTTAAATCAGCGTTTTAATCAATATACCAATCTTGTTTAAGGCATTCTGCTTGCTACCCATTTAACCTTCAGTTACCAGAGGAAAAAAGTATGCATCATCAGATTGCAATTTCCCTCTCACTATACTGTTGCTTCACTCTTCAAGGATTAGGTATTGAGACATTACTAAAATAAATGAACACAAGCATAGATATATTTTCTACTTAATTATTTGATTTCAAAGACAAGACTGCCAATTTGCTGAAACTGATTTACATGAACTTGTTATATTCCACAATTTTTGATTCATCATGGTATCTCTAGAAATATTTTCAAAGTCAAAGTCAAATTATTATTGAGAAACTTTAAGGTTTTATGTTTTTAATTTATTTTAGTAATGCCCAAAAGGAACTGAGAAACATCCATTATTCTCATCATGGTTCTCAATGTATGTTCTATTTTCAGTAATAATTAGCTACAATGCCAATCCTTTCTCATGTAATCACTTAAAACTATAAGTCCATCCATTTCCTAGTTAACCACTTAAAACATATACCATTCGACAGTCAACAAACATTTACTGGGTGCTTACTGTGACCAAGCACCCAGCTCTCCAACAGGCCACTTCTTCATTAAAGAAACTACAAATATTATCTCTCAACTGGACAACATACATAAAGAAAGACCAGGTTTCAGGCACTAGGAATTGACTATCAATCTTTGTTGTTGAAGCATGCTTAGAACAATGAAAGATCGTTCACAGTGCTGAGTAAACTGCCAGGTATCACAGTATTAATAGATACACAATACATGTCTGTGAAAAAAATGAACCAGTCAATGCACTCTTGACTGCAAGATCAGAAATTATTCCCTTACATGGATCATTGACTCATAATGTTTCTACAAAATTGATGAAAATTATGGTTAACTAAGATTTGTTCTGCATACACCAAGTCATTATTTCAGGTAACATAAAACAGGTTCCCTACAAATTTATTCTTCCCCATTCCCACCCTCACCTTTGCTTAACAGTGTATTATTAAGATAAGCTTTATGCATGACCCACTGGCAAAGCAAACAGAGAGAGAGAGAGAGAGAGAGAGAGAGAGAGAGAAGATCTCATCTATAGCCCCAAAAAGTGTAACACAACAATAATTATATTAAAACTAAAATATTTTTGCAGTCTCTAAACTTTAATGCTTCCTACTATATTACCGTATTGTATCAAATCTCATATGCTACCAATTGGGACTGCATCATCATTTTATAAAACACCAAGGAAAAAAAGGTTGTCAGTTAAAACTATAACACATGATCTATTCTAAAAGGCATGCTGATTACAGAAATTTTAAGTATGTCTTCCAAATAATCAATATAGTATGTGAAAAATCAAATCATTTATACAATTACTCAGGGATAGTTTTAAAAATTCATTCATTTTACATATTTAGACATATACTATCTATTACCAGCCTAACAAGGATAGAAAGTAGAAGGAGCCACATTTTCCAGGTTAAAATAATTTCTGCCATGCAAAATATCACTAACTTTGATGAAAAGATTGTGTGATCTCTATGTGGAGTTGTGGTAGACTTCTAACGAGATGAAAATAGTGATTAGGTTTCTAAATTTTCTTAAAAGAATGTCAAGTCCACTATCTACTCATTTAACTTTACAAAAAATATGGATCCTAAATCAATATAATATATGCAAGATTCTAGATCTTTATTTAGACTATGTATCTTCAATGTGTCTGCCAGCCAATTTCTATAAAAATATCAGCTAAAAATTATATTTAAGGGAAAGAATTTACTTCTCAGTCTGCTATCGGATGTGTACCCTTACTACTTTATGGAACTTATTCTTAAGATAACCAACAACCTCTTAATCACCAAATCCAATAATCTATTTACAGTCTGCACTGCTTCTTCCAATTCTAAAGCTTAGGACATCACCTACTGCCCTCTTTCTTGAAACACGTTTCTGGGCTTTGGTAATACGACTCTCTCCTGATTTGCCTCCTCACTTTCTGGATAATCCTTCTCGGTTTCTACTTTGGCTCTCAATCAACTTTTCAATTCAGCATTCATTTAGTGAGTATCAATTATTTTAAAGTCACTGCTGGGCACTGGAAAAGAAAAAGAGGGAATACAATGATAAGAGGAATCTCTTATGTTTACAAGCATTGATTGTGGTAACGTTCTCATGAGTATACACTTAACTCCACATTCATCAAGTTGTTTCTATTAGCATTTTGTTTGTTTCTATATAGCATTTTGTATATCAATCATAACTCAACAAAGTGGTTTAAACAAAAGATATAATTCCTGCCATTAAGCAATATGAATGAAGAGGACACAGGTATTGATTTAAAAAAAAAAAAAGAGGGTTGTGATAAATTTCATACTCAGATATTAAAAGTACTTTGAAGGCAAAGAGGGATTAATCTATGCTGGCATCATGTGAGGAGACTTGATAGATAAGAAAAAGCTTTACTTAAGTTTTGAAGAATGTGTTTTTCATAAATGGAAAACTTAAGGGAAAAATCCCCAAAAAAGTGCTACTCAAGTTTTATTCATTTGTATTTCCAACACAGCGTAGGACAGTACCTGCACATAGTAGGTGATTAATAAAAATTTAGAAAGCATTAATACTAAAGAGGAAAAACAGCAATGGCAAGAAAATACATGTAGGGAACACATGTATATAAAAAATAATATACAGTCAGAGAAATAATAGGATTTCCGGGAAAAAAAAGATGAGATCAGATTGGTTAGGGTCTTTACTAACATGATATAAGCAAGAACTTTTTTTCTGTAGATAAGAAGTATGAAAGAATTTTAGGTTAAAAATTAGCATAATTTGGTTCCACATACACAAATCAATGAATGTAATTCATAACATAAACAGAACACAAAAAACACATGATTATCTCAATAGACACAGAAAAGGCCTTCAATAAAATTCAACATCGCTTCATGTTAAAAACTCTCAATAAACTAGATATCGAAGGAACATACATCAAAATAATGAGAGCTATTTACGACAAACCCACAGCAAATATCATACCGAATAGGCAAAAGCCAGAAGCATTCTCCTTGAAAACCAGCACAAGACAAAGATGCCCTCTCTCACCACTCCTACTCAACATAGTTACAGAAATGCTGCCAGGGCAATCGGGCAAGAGAAAAAAATAAAGAGCATTCAAATAGGAAAAGAGGAAGTAAAACTGTCTTTGTTTGCAGATGACATGATCCTGTATCTAGAAAATCCCATCCTCTCAGCCCAAAAGCTTCTTAAGTTGATAAGCAAATTCAGCAAAGGCTGAGGATAGAAAATCAAGGTGCAAAAGTCATAAGCATTCCTATACACCAACAACAGAGAACCAAATCATGGATGAATTCCCATTCACAAGTGCCACAAAGAGAATAAAATACCTAGAAATACAGCTAACAAGGGAAGTGGAGGACCTCTTCAAGAAGAACTACAAACTACGGCTCAAGGAAATAAGAGAGAACAGAGACAAAGGGAAAACATTCCAGGCTAATGAATGCAAAGAATCAATATTGGGAAAATGGCCATACTGACCAAAGTAATTTACAGATTCAATGCTATTCACAATAAACTACAATTGAAATTCTTCACATAATTATAAAAAACTATTTTAAAATTCATATGGAACCAAAAAAGAACCCGTAGAGCCAATACAATCGTAAGGAAAAAGTACAAAGCTGGAGCCATCACACTACCTGACTTCAAACTATATTACAAGGCTACAGTAACCAAAACAGCATGGTACCAGTAACAAAAACAGACACATAAACCAATGGAACAGAACAGAGAACTCAGAAATAAGACCAAGTATCTACAACCATTTGATTTTTAACAAATCTGACAAAAATAAGCAATAGGGAAGGACTCCCTATTGACTGACTGACTGACTGATTGAGACAGAGTCTTGCCCTGTCACCCAGGCTGGAGTGCAGTGGCATGATCTCAGCTCACAGAAACCTCTACCTTGCAAGTTCAAGCGATTCTCCTGCCTCAGCCTCCTAAGTAGCTGAGATTTATGGGCATGTGCTACCATACTGGGCTAATTTTTGTATTTTTAGTAGAGATGGGATTTCACCATGTTGGCCAGGCTGGTCTCAAACTCCTGACCTCAAGTGACCTGCCCACCTCAGCCTCTCAAAGTGCTGGGATTACAGGCAAGAGCCACTGCATCTGGCCAGGACTCTCTAATAAATGGTGCTGGGAGAACTAGCTAGCCATGTATAGAAAACTGAAACTCCCCTTACTTATAATACAAAAATTAACTCAAGATGGATTAAAGACAAATGTAAAACCCCAAACTATAAAAACCCTAGAATAAAATCTAGGTAATACCATTCAGGACAAAGAAATGGGCAATATTTCATGATGAAAACATCAAAAGCAATTGCAACAAAAGCAAAAATTGACAAATGGGATCTAATTAAACTAAAGAGCTTCTGCACAGCAAAAGAAACTACCATCAGAGTGAACAGACAACCTACAGAATGGAAGAAAATTTTTGCAACCTAGCCATCTGACAAAGTTCTAATATCCAGAGTCTACAAGGAACTTAAACAAATTTACAAGAAAAGAACAACCCCATTCAAAAGTGGGCAAAGGACGTGAACAGACACTTATCAAAAGAGGACATTTATGTGACCAACAAACACATGAAAAAAAGCTCGACATCACATGATTAGAGGATGCAAATGAAAACCACAATGAGATACCATCTCCCACTAGTCAGAATGGTGATTATTAAAAAGTCATGAAACGATAGATGCTGGCAGGGCTACAGAGAGATGGGAACGCTTTTACGCTGTTGGTGAGAATGTAAATGAGTTCAACCATTGTGGAAGACAAGTGTGGCAATTCCTCAAAGACCTAGAACCAGAAATACCCTTTGTACCCAGCAATTTCATTACTGGGTATATACCCAAAGGAATACAAATCATTCTACTACAAAGATACATGCATGCATATGTTCATTGCAGCACTATTCACAATAGCAAAGTCATGGAATCAACCCAAGTGCCCATCAATGATAGATGGATAAAGAAAATGTAGTACATATAACCCATGGAATACTATGCAGCCATAAAAAGGAATGAGCTCATGTCCTCTGCAGGGACATGAATGGAGCTGGAAGCCATCATCCTCAGCAAACTAACGCAGGAACAGAAAACCAAACACTGCATGTTCTCACTCATAAGTGGGAGCTGAACAATGAGAACACATGGTCACAGGGAGAACAATACCACACATTAGGGCTTTGTGGGGTGGAGCCAGGGGAGGGAGATCATCAGGAAAAATGGCTAATGCATGCTGGGCTTAATACTTAGGTGATGGGTTGATAGGTGCAGCAAACCACCATGGCACACATTTACCTACGTAACAAACCTGCACATCCTGCACATGTACCCTGGAACTTAAAAATAAAATGAAATAATTAGCATAATTTTACAAAGGCAATTCAGGTGAAAATGAGAGAATCAACTAAAAATGCCTGAGACTACAGCCTGCTAAACAATTTTTAAACTACAACAAAAAAGTTACTGACACAACTCTTGTGAAAAGCTGCAGACACAATGAGAGAAAACCGTACCAATCTGTAAGGACATCACTGTCTGGTTACAAGAGCCAGATACATAAACTTTTCTACTGAAATTAAGGTAATTATTATAAAGTAGAGAAGACACTTAAAGAATAAGCATGTTTGGAAATATCAGAAGTTATATTTGAGCTCGCAGAGAGCTTCTGAGGGACATCAGCTAAGGTAGTAGTAACAGACATATAAGGAGAATCAATATTCCAGAGGGAACTAGCTTTTACCACTTGGGTCAAGGGAGAAATCAACAATGTTGAGGTTTTTCTATGGCTGACTGAGTAGATGCTGATATAAAGGAAAAGAATGCGAATGGGGACAGAGGAGCAACGGGTTTTATTTTGACATGCTGATATCTAAATAGGCATTTGATAACACAGCTTTGCAAGGTCATGAAGGTAGATATGGGAATCATTCATAGAAAGGATATTGTTAAGACTAAGAAAGAAAGAATAGTCTAGGAATTCAGTAAAAACTGAAAAGATACGTGAAGGCAGAATCTTAGGGTACTACTATACATAGGACAGAAAAAAGAAGCAAAACAGGACATTGATGTGGAATACTAAGAGATGTAAAAAAAGGAAGCAAGAATACAAGAAGTGAAGGGAAAATAAAGTTTCAGAAAGACAGGAACATTTGCTGAACTTAGGAATTAGGTCATCTGTTACTTTTCAAAGGTAAATTGTCATATTTAGGTGGGCTGAAAAGAGAATGTGAAGGTAGAAATAATACACCATTCCTTTAGAAAAAACTGAATGAAGTGAGCTAGGGTATTATTGAACCAGAAGGCTTTTGGTGCAACATATTAAATAGCACCTTCAAGAAAAAGGTTTGTCTAAAGAAACTGACCTATATAACTACAATTCATATGGAATAGGCACACAAATTAAAGACCAAAGAAATAACGAAGCAAGGAACAGGTTATTTTAGGTTATAAAAATTTAATACAGAATACTTGAACATGACAATATATGATAAGGTATATGGGAAAATGACTAATAAATAGTGCAACAATAATTAACTCTGAAGAAGCATAAAATGTAATTTTCACCTCATATCATAACAAAATTCGTATGTATTAGTCAAACATAAAATTAAAAACTAGAAAACATGTATAAGTAGTTATGAAGTCTCAAGATGAAGAATAATTTTCTAAGCATAAAAGAAATGGAAGAAATAGACTTTTCGCTTTTCCCCAAGATGGTGGATTGGAGGCTTTCTGCATGCCTCAGCCACTTGGACACAGCAAGATAAAGATAACTCTGTGAGCTTTAATTCAAGGAGGGAAACAGGAATGTACTGAAATCATGAAGTACACGTCAGATCCCAGAGAGGAGAAGGCTTGCAAATAGCCCCAGTGATGGCATCCAGCTGATAAACGTGAAGTGAAGCCCCAGAGTGTGAGAGAGGCAGGGAGCCTCCCTCTGTGACTCACCCTTCCACTGGGGATCCAAGCAACCCAGGCCAAGGGAGAGCACTTCGTTTCTCTCAATCCTGGAGCTTACCTGGGGAATGGCTTGGAGTCACCGTGAGGGGAAAAGCTGCAGGCATTTTCCCAGACCCGGGAAAAAGAGCAGGACAATGTTTTTAATTTGGGCACATAAAAAGTCAGCCATTCCTTGATGACCCAGCAGTGTGGCTGCACAGGCATGTTAGTCTTGGACCAGAGATTAAAACACCTGCTCTGGAGTGGGATAGGGGCTTCACAGCCAAAACTGGAAAGTGCCCCAACAATAGGGCTAGAATTGTGCTTTCCCAAGTTGCAAGCCTGGGGCAGCAGGAGAGCTGCTAAAGCTGCAGTTTCTCCTGGGCTGCAAAACTTGCAGTCACGACCAGGTTGGAAACCTGGAACAGATTTGCATGTGCCATTGCTGGGTACCCCACTCTGTTCTCCTGAGACCGTGGTGCAGTAGGGCCCTTTCTGCTACATCTCCAAGCTTATCTCCGGCATCCAGAGTAACCATTTGCCTAGTTCAGCAGCCTAAGCCACGGCACTCCTCCTGGACACAGGTTATGGTAAAGCAGAGCTCTCTCTGCTCCATACCCAGGCAGATCTCTAGGCATGCAGAGCACCTCCTTGCCTGCTTCTGGAGTTCAAGTCACCCCACTCCCTCCTATGCAGAGATCTTGGTGCAGGGGGCCTCTGCTCCATGCTCTAGGTATCTTGAGCACCTACTCTCCTGGACTAGAAGTTTAGACCATCCCCTATCCCTGTGCAGAGAACTTGGGGCTGAGGAAGTTTCCCAGCTACACTACTAGGCACATCTCTGGGCCCTTGGTGGCCACCTACTGAACTCTCCATTGGCACTAGTGCCTGTGTCTGTCATCAGGGGACCCGTGCGTGGACCTGTCAGGTCTGGCCCTGCCATTCCTGCCCTCTGCTAACCCCCAAACCCTGGGGTTGGGGAGTGAGCTCAGACTATGGTACATTCCATGAATTGGCCATTGCCTATGGCAACAAAGAGCTTCTGTCAGTGAACAAGTATCAAGGTATACACTAAGCCATGCTAGCTGCAGTTGGCTCTTACCTCTAAGTGCCATCTACAGGCTTGCAGGTTAAATGCCACAGCCCAAAATAAAATTGGCCAAAAGAAGCACAGACAACTAAAGAAACAAAGTCAAAGACCCTACCCAGAATTCTCTATGGTCACATCCTGAAGGGAGGGGAAGAAAAGGGAAAGGAGAAAAATATATAATAAAATTATAGGGAAAGAAAAGAAAGAAAAAAATCCTACCCGCATGAAAATAATTACAAAGTTAGTGTTAGGGTCTCCAGATAAGAAAAAAGCAGCATAAGAATTCTAGCACTATGAAAAAATCTGAATGTAGTGATACCACCAAAGGATCACACTAGCTCTTCAGAAATGGTCTCTAACCAAAATGGAAACTGAGAAATGACAGATAAAGAATTCAAAGTATGGACTGCAAGTAAGCCAAATGAGATCCAAGACGAGGCTGAATATCAACCAAAAATTACTTCTAAAGTAATCCAGGAAATGAAGGAAGAAATAAGCATCTTTAAGAGAAATCAATCAGACTTTCTGGAATTGAAAAAAATCACATAAGGAATTTCAAAATACAACTGAAAGTTTTAACAATAGACTGGACCAAGCAGAAAAAAGACTTGCAGAGCCTGACAACCAGTATTTCAAACTAATCCAGTCAGACAAAAATAAAGAAAAAATAATTTTAAAAAATGAATAAAGCATTCAAGAAATAAGGGATTACAAAAAGTGATAAAACCTACAAATTACTGGTATTTCTGAGAAAGAAGAAGAAAAAGTAAACAATGCGGAAAATGTATTTGAGGAAACAACTCAAGAAAACTTTGGTAATCTTGTTAGGGAGGCAGATATTCAGATACAAGAAATCCAGAGTACAACTGTGAGATACTATACAAAATAAACATCACCAAGGTACACTGTCACCAGACTGTTCAAGGTCAACACTGAAGAAAAAAAAAACATCTTAATGGCAGCTAGAGAAAAAGGGCAGATCAAAGGGAATGCCATTAGGCCTACAGCCAACTTCTCAGCAGAAACCTTACCAGCCAGGAGAGATTGGAGGCCTATTTTTAGCATTCTTAAAAAAAAAAAAAAAGAAAGAAAAAGAAAGAAAGAAATTCCAACCAAGAATTTCGTATCTTGCCAACCTAAGCTTCTTAAGTGAAGAAGTAAAATCTTTTCCAGACAAACAAGCACTAAGGGAATTTGTTACGACTAGATCAGCCTTATGAGAGATCCTTAAGAGAGTTCTAAATATGGAAACAAAAGAAAAATAAATGCTATCACAAAAATGCATTGAAGTATATAGCCCACAGACCGTATAAAGCAACCACACACTGGAAAGTATAAAGCAACCAGCGAATAACTTCATGATAGGATCAAAACATCACATAACAGTATTAGCTTTGAATGTAAATGGTCTAAACACCTCACTTAAAAGACACAGAGTGGCATGTTGGATAAAAAAACAAGACTCATCCGATCTGGCTGTCTTCAAGAGACCCATCTTATACATAATGACACCCATAGGCTCAAAGTAAAGGTTTGGAGAAAGAACTACCACACAAATGGAAAACAAAAAAGAGCAGGAATCACTATTCTTTCATCTGATAAAACAGACTTCAAACTAACAGCAGTAAATTAAAAAAAAAAAAAAAAAAGACAAAGAAGAGTATTACGTAATGATAAAGGGTTCAATTCGACAAGAAGACTTAACTATCACACATATATCTATCTTCTATATATGTATATATCTTCCATATATATATATATATATCTCACATGTATGCCAATATTGGAGCACCCAGAGTCATAAAACAAGCACTATTAGATCTACAAAAAGACATAAATAGCAACACAATAATAGTGGGGGAGTTCAGCACCCCACTAGCATTAGTGAGATCAAGGCAGAAAACTTATACATTCTGGACTTAAACTCAACACTTGACCAACTGAACCTGAAAAACATCTACAGAATACTCTCTCCATCAACCACAGAATATACAGTCTTCTCATGTGCATATGGAACAATACTCCAAGACTGACCACATGCTCATCCTTAATTTAAGTCTCAAAAAAGTTAAAAAAAAAAAAAAAGAGAGAAAAGAAAAAACAACAACCCTGAAATCATACTAACTATACTCTTGGATCATAGTGGAATAAAAACAGAAATCAATACCAAGAAGATATCTCAAAATCATGCAGTTACATGAAAATTAAACATCTTGCTCCTGAATGTCTTTTGGGTAAACAACAAAATCAAGGCAGAAATAAAAATGTTATTTGAAATAAATGAAAATAGGTACACAACACACCAAAATTCGAGAGATGCAGCAAAAGCAGTGTTAAGAGGAAAGCTGAAAGCGCTAAATGCCTACCTCAAAACATTAGAAAGTTCTCAAATTAATACTCTAACATCACATCTAGAGGAACCAGGAAAACAAGAACAAACTAACCCATAAGCTAGCAGAAGAAAAGAAATAACTAAAATCAGAGCAGGATGGAATGAAATTAAGACCTAAAAATATACATAATGAAGTGATGAAGCCAAAAGTTGGTTCATTGAAAGGATAAGGAACATTGCTAGACTGCTACTGAGATTAACAAAGGAAAAGAGAAGGTACAACTAACCACAATCAGAAATGACAAAGATTACATTACAACTGATCCCACAGAAATACGAAAGGTCCTCAGAGGCTACGTGTCTACACAAACGAACAAGAAAATCTAGAGGAAAGGGATAAATTCCTGGAAACACACAATATCCCAAGACCGAATGAGGAAGAAATTGAAACACTGTACTGACCAATATTGAGTTCCAAAATTGAAACAGTAATAAAGAAACCTACCAGCCAAAAAAGTCCCAAACAAGACGGATTCACAGCTGAATTCTATGTGAGGTACAAAGAAGAGTTAGTAAAAATTCTACTGAAACTATTCCAAAAATATCATTTTACAAAGCCAGTAACATCCTGATACCAAAACCTGGCAAAGACACAAGAAAGAAAATCACAGGACAATATCCCTGATGAACATAGGTGCAAAAATCCTCAACAAAATACTAGGAAACTGAATTGAAGAACACATCAAAAAGTTAATTCACTATGACTAGGTAGGTGTCATTCCTGGGATGCAAAGGTGGTTCAACATATACAAATCAATAAATGTGATTCACCACATAAACCAAATTAGCTTTCAATAAAATCCAACATCACTTTACGATAAAAACCCTCAACAAACTAGGCATCAAAGGAACATACCTGAAAATAACAAACGCCATCTATGACAAACCCACAGCCAACATCATACTTACAGGCAAAAACTGGAAGCATTCCCCTTGAGAACTGGAACAAGATATGAATGCCCACTCTCACCACTCCTATTCAACTTAGTACTGGAAAGTGCTAGCCAGAGCAAATCAGGCAAAAGAAAGAAATAAAAAGGCATCCTAATGAGAAAAGAAAAAGTCTAAACTATCTCTCTTTACTGATAATGATTCAATACTCAGGAAACCCTAAGGCCTCCACCAAAAGACTATTAGAACTGATAAATGATTTTTGCAAGTTTTCAGGAGAGAAAATCAATGTGCCAAAATCAGCAGCATTTCTATATACTGGTAACATCCAAGCTGAGAGCCAAATTATTTACAATAGCCACACACACACAAAAATATCCAGGAAGACATCTAACCAATAAGGTAAAAGATCATTACAAGGAGGACTACAAAACACCATTAAAACACCATTAAAAGAAATCATAGATGACACAAACAAATGGAAAAACATTCCATGCTCATGGATTGGAAGAATCAGTATCAGTAAAATAGCCATATTTGCCTGCCCGAAGCAATCTACAGATTCAAGGCTATACCTATCAAACTACCAACATCATTTTTCACAGAACCGGCAAAAAAAAAAACAAAAACAAAAACAAAAACTATGCTAAAATTCACAAGAAACCATAAAAGAGCCAGAATAGCCAAAGCAATCCTAAGCAAAACAAGAAAGCTGGAGGCATCACATTAACTGACTTCAAACTATACTGTAAGGCTACAGTAACCAAAACAGCATGGCACTGTACAAGAAAACAGACACAAAGGCCAATGGAACAGAAATAAAGCCACCCACCTACAATTATCTAATCTTTGGCAAGGCTGATAAATATAAGCAATGGGGAAAGGACTCCTTATTCAATAAACGGTGCTTCGACGGCTGGTGAGCCATATATAGAGGAATGAAACTGAACCCCTATCTTTTACCATATACAAAAATTAATTCAATATTCATTAAAGATTTAAATGTAAAACCTCAAACTATAAGAATCCTAGAAGAAAATCTAAGAAACACCATTCTAGACATCGGCATTGGAATATATTATATGACTAAGTCCTCAATAGCAATTGAACAAAACCAAACATTGACAAGTGAGACCTAATTACACTAAAGAGCATCTGTACAGCAAAAGAAACTATCAACAGGGTAAACCTACAGAATGGGATAAAATATTCATAAACTATCTGACAAAGGTCTAATATCCAAAATGTATAAGAAAGTTAAACAATTGAACAAGCTAAACACAAGTAACCCAATAAAAAATGAGCAAATGACATGAACAGACATTTCTCAAAAGAAGACATACATGCAGCCACCAAACATGAAAAAATGCTGCACAACACTAATCTTCAGGGAAATATAAATCAAAACCACAATGAGATATCATCTCATACCAGTCAGAACGGTCATTAATATATCAAACAATAATCAGTCTAATAGTACAATAACATGTTGATAAGGCTGCAGAGAAAAGGGAATGCTTGTAACACTGTTGGTGGGAATGTACATTAAGTCAGCCACTATGAAAACCGATCTTGAGATTTCTCAAAGAACTTAAAATGAAGCTACCATTTGACCCAGCAAACACATTACTGAGTGTGTACCCAAAAGAAAACAAATTGTTCTGTCAAGTAGACACACGGACTTCCATGTTCATCACAGAACTATTCACAATAGCAAAGACATGGATAGACGGGATTAAGAAAATGTGGTGTATATATATGCCAATGAATACTACACAGTCATAAAAAGAACAAAATCCCGTCCTTTGCAGCAACATGGATGCAGCTGGAGGCCATTATCTGAAGTGAATTAACACAGGAATAGAAAATCAAATACTGCTTGCTCTCATTATAAGTGGGAGCTAAATGGACATAAATATGGTAACTATAAAAACTGGAAACTACTAGAGGAGGGGAGGAAAAGGGTGGAAAAACTAACTGTTGGGTACTATGCTCAGTACCTGGTCATGGGATCATTTGTATGCCAAACCTCAGCATCATAGCTGTATACCCAGGTAACAAACCTGCACATGTAGCTTCTTGAATTTAAAATAAAAGTTGAAAAATATAAAAAAGAAATGGAATAATAGAGGGAAAATCCAGTAGATTTAGCCATATAAAGTAGCAAAGATAGAAATAAAATGGAGTATTTATAACATGTGACAAAGCTCATATCCTTAATATAAAAAAATTAAAAGACTAAAACACAAGAAAATGGGTAAAAGTATAATTAACCTGAGAGGGCTACAAATTTTTAATGTATATGAACATAGGCCACCTTATAATAATCAATGCAACAGAGACAAAACTTTAAAAACAACAATTTTAAATCCATGAAATATTTGCATTGTCAGTGAAAGTGAAGTGAGATAAGCATCTTTATACATTGTTGGCTGGTATGTAAACAGACGCTCTTCAAAACAATCTGGCAACAGATAGCAAGATAATTTTTAAAGTTCAGTAGTTGCTCTTCTAGAAATTTCCTTAAACAAAAAATAAAAATATACGCTGGGTACAGTGGCTCACACCTGTAATCCTAGCACTTTGGGAGGCCGAGACAGGCGGACTGCCTGAGCTCAAGAGTTCAAAACCAGCCTGGGCAACATAGCGAAACCCGTTTCTACTAAAAACACATAAAAATAGCTGGGCATGGTGGTGGGTGCCATAATCCCAGCTATTCAGGAGGCTGAGGCACAAGAATTGGTTGAACCCAGGAGGTGGAGGTTGCAGTGAGCTGGGATTACACCACTGCACTCCAGCCCAAGTGACAGAGCAAGACTCTGTCTCAAAAATACATACATACATACAAACAAAGATACATACATACATAAAAATACAGAAGCCATCTTCTACACAATGATATTCTTTTCAGAAGTATATAGAGAGAAAAATGTGAGAACGGCCTTCCAACCATGTTGAAGAAAAATTAGATTTTTATCTCACAATATAGTACGATAAATTTCAGATTTTTTTATATTTTAAATTTCAATTTTTAAATATTTTTTAGTTAACTACTAGTTAAAAATCAGAATATATGAGTGAAAAGTCAATGGGACTGAACTTACCCAACCGCCCTAAACATTTGATGGGCATATCTAAAACAGAAAATGAGAACTGAGCCAATATATAATAGAACACTCATTAGATACTGGACAACAGGAAGTGCATGATGATGGTCCCTGTTACAACAGAAACAAATGAGGTGAGCCATATGATTATCCTCCTTTTGTCTGGGGGCACTTTCTGACACATTATTCAGGAGGAAAAATCATAAACCTAATTCAAGGGTTTCACTGCTGAAAAGATAAACATCAGATTTTCAGGATGATGAGGTAGATGCCATTTGCAGGACAGAACACTAGTGAGGAGGAAGCTATACAGAATCTGCACAGTCGAGTCTGCTGTTGAATACTAAGCAGTGCATGTGTGGGGTTAAACTTTATGAAGACAAGCAGAGAAGGAATGGAAAGCTGTATACATGTAATAGTTCCTAAAGCTCACACAGAGCTGAGAGATATTCAATTTCTATGCAGTCAGAGGAGAGTCATTACTGAACTCTTAGGCATTCAGTATATATCTCAAAAGAGTCAGAGTGAAACCTGAACTTACACGAACAAAACTAACATCAAGACTGAAATATCAATCATATTTGTAAATACTGCCTTCCAGAACAAAAACTAACACTCTGACAGAAGAAAACAAAATCCAGTAACTCACGTAAAACTCAAATTATCTAATCAATGGAAGAGAATCAAAATCCAAAAATAAATCCATGCCTATATGGTCAACAAACATTTGACAAGGGTACCAAAAATACATAAAGGAGAAAGAACAATCTCTTCAATAAATAGTTGTAGGAAAACTGGATATACACATGCAAAAGAATGAAACTGGAGCCTTATCTTTCATCATATTGAAAAACCAACTCAAAATGGATTAAAAACTTACACATAAGACCTGAAAGTATAAAACTTCTAGAAGAAAACATACCAAAAAAAACCTCCTTGATATTGGTCTTGGCAATTATCTCCTGGATATGACACCAAAAGCACAAGCAACAAAGGCAGAGAGAAATAGGTGTGACTACTATTTATCTCTGCTTGTGTGAAGCAAATAAAACAATCAACAGAGTCAAAAACCTATGGAATGGGAGAAAATACTTGCAAATAATATATCTGATAAGAGGTCAATATCCCAAATATATACAAAACTTGGCTGGGCACGGTGGCTGACGTCTGTAATCCCAACACTTTGGGAGGCTGAGGAGGGGGGATCATGAGGTCAGGAGTTTGAGACCAGCCTGACCAACACAGTGAAACCCCATCTCTAGTAAAAATACAAAAATCAGCCGGGTGTGGTGGCAGGCGCCTGTAATTACAGCTGCTCGGGAAGCTGAGGCAGGAGAATCGCTTGAACCCGGCAAGCAGAGATTGCAGTGAGCCAAGATCGCACCACTGCATTCCAGCCTAGGCAACAACAGCAAAACTCCATCTCAAAAAAAAAGAAAAGAAAAGAAAAAAGAAAAAAATCTGATCAAAAAATAGGCAAAGGACCTGAATATACTTTTCAAAGAAAATATATGAGTGCCCAAGAGATACACGAAAAGGTGCTCAAGACAGTCATTAGTCGTCAGAGAAACGCAAATCAAAACCACAATGAGATATTACCACACACCTGTTAGGATGGCTATTATAAAAAAGATGAGATAGCAAGTGTTGGTAAGGATGTGGAGAAAAGGGAACCCTTGTGCACTGTTGGTGGAAATGTAAATTGGTATAGCCATGATGGAAAACAGTATGGAGGCTCCACAAGAAACGAAAAATAGAACTATCATATAATCCCACAATCTCACTTCTAGATATATGTCTATCTGAAGGAAATGGCATCAATATTTCAAATAGATATTTGCACTCCCACATACACTGTAGCATTTTTCACTGAAATTAAGGCAGAACTGCAGGTATCTCTATTCCAAGAATGGAAACACTCTCTATATAGATTTCTTGGATACGAAGAAGAAACATCTATCAGCAGATAAATGGATAATGAAAATGTTGTATATTTATACAATGGAATACTCTTCAGCCATAAAAAGAAGGAAGTCCTACCATTTGTGACAACATGGGTGAACCTTGAGGGCATTATGTTAAATAAGATAAGTCAGAGATGACAAATACTGTATGATCCACTTATATGTGGAATCTAAAAGAGTCAAACTCACAGAAACAGAAAGTAGAATGATGGTTGCCAGGAGCTGGGGTAGGGAAGGTAAGTAAAATGGAGACATACTGGTCAAATGGTACAAACTTCCCATTATGAATAAGTTCTGGGGATCTAATGTACAGCATCGTGACTATAGTTAATGATACTGTACTGTATATTTAAAATTTGCTAAGAGAGTAGGTCTTAGGTATTCTCATCACACATAGCGAAACCCGTTTCTACTAAAAACACACAAAAATAGCTGGGCGTGGTGGTGGGTGCCATAATCCCAGCTACTCAGGCGGCTGAGGCATGAGAATTAGTTGAACCCGGGAGGTGGAGGTTGCAGTGAGCTGGGATTACACACACACACACAAAGGTAAATGATAGGTAACAGATGTATTCACTAATTCAATTGTGGCAATCCTTTCAAAATACATACATGCATCAAATCACTATACTGTATACCTAAAATTTATACAATTTTATTTGTTCATTATACCTCAATAAAGCTGAGAAAAAATTAAAAAACAAAACCCAAGAACAAGTGATTTAACATCCAATCAACATTTACTAAACATGACAAGATGCAAGAAAACATGACCTATAACCAAGAGAAAAATCAGTCATTAGAAACATACCTAAAAATGATAGAGATGATATATGGAATTAATAGATACTGACTTTAAAATAGTACATGAACATAAAAAAGAGATAAAGGGAAACAGAAACAAATGAGACTGTAGAGATTTAAAAAAAAAATCTAAAATAAAAGATTCACTAGATAGAATTAACAGATTCGACACTGAAAGAGAAAGGACTTAGGAATGTGGAATCATAGCAAAATAATCGATATTAATTATAACCATGAAAAAAAAAGCCTCAGTGACCTGTTGGATAGTATCAAGGAATCTAACACATGTGTAATATAAATTACTGAAAGGAGAAAGACGTTTGAAAAAGAATGCCCGAAATTTTCTAAAATTGGATAAATAACTAAATGCACAGATCTGCAGTTGCCCAGGAGAAAAGGGAAATGAATAAGGTGATAGATATAGTTACCCCAGCTTGCTACCTGGAAACAATGTCCAGGCTGTAACACAGGGAGAGGAAAAGAAAATGAAACAAAAAGAGCCTATGAGGATCCTCGATTTAATGATACAGAGTTCAGAGACTGGGGAGACCAAGGTATCTATAATTCATGAGACACGTAACTAGAAAGAAGACAGTACCAAAGATAGAGCTTGAGAGATCTACGATGGATTGCCTTGGAGTCTCACTGAGCAGCACCTGTATGTGGGGAAAATACTAAGGCTAGGGAAAGAGCCACTGAAAAAGACCAGATGAAACAATCACTCGGCTCACACAGAGTTAAAAATATTTCATGTTCTCACACAGCAAAATAGAAAGATCTCCTAAACACTATGGCATCTAATAGAGTTTTAAAAATATACCGCCTCCTTAGTGCAGCCATGTTAGTGCTAGAGCTAAGGATATTCTGGACCAGTCTTACTAAGCTTAAAAGCAAGCACTGATAGGCTCATACTGTTTATACATAAGAATAATGCCTAAATATATTTTTTAATCACCAAATTTCCAGCATCCAACAATGTAAAATTCAATGTCTGGCATCCAATAAAAAAATTAAAGGACATAAAAAGAAACAGGAAAATAACCGATAATCAGGAGAATAATCAATGAATAAAAACAGACTGAAAAAATGACACATAAGATATAATTAGACAAATATCATGATAAAATAGCTGCTGAAAATATAAAAGTTCAAAAGGTAGAGGGAAGCACAGTAAGATGAAGATGAAAAAAAAAAGTCCCAAATCAAATTTCAAGGGATGAAAATGTCCGAAATAAAAAATATACTAGATGTTACCAGACACTGGAGAAGACAGTATTAGTAAACTTAAAGATACAGGGGAAAAAAAAAAAACAAAATTAAAGACAGAGAAAAGACTGAAAGAAATGAAGAGACCATTAGTAAACAGTGGGATAAAATGAAGATATCTAATATGTATATAAGTAGATTCTCAGGATGGAACAAGAGAAATGAGTAACAAAATACTTAAAGAATGATGTTCAAAAATTTTCCAAATTGAATGAAAACTATATGCTTACAGATCCATGAGGCTTAAAACACCCTAAGCCTGGCCAGGCGCAGTGGCTCACGCCTGTAATCCCAGCACTTTGGGAGGCCGAGGCAGGTGGATCACAAGGTCAGGAGATAGAGGCCATCCTGGCTAACACGGTGAAACCCCGTTTCTACTAAAAATACAAAAAATTAGCTGGGTGTGGTGGCGGACACCTGTAGTCCCAGCTACTTGGGAGGCTGAGGCAGAAGAATTGCATGAACCCAGGAGGTGGAGCTTGCAGTGAGCCCAGATCGCCCATTGCACTCCAGCCTGGACAACAGAGCTAGACTCCATCTCAAAAACAAACAAACAACAACAACAACAACAAAAACACCCTAAGCCAAAGAACTGTGAAGGAAACCATGCCAAGGCACATCATAATCAACAGCTGAAAGGAAAAAGCTTAACAGTGACCACAGAAAAAAAGACACATGAAGCATCAAGGAACAAATCAGACTTCTTGACAGAAACTGTATAAGCCAGAAGAAAGTACAATGATATCTTTATAGTAATGAAACGTAAAATGGCAAATTAGAATTTTATACATAGCTAAATGTCTTTCCAAAAATGAGAGGAAAAAAAAGCTATTATCAGACATGCAGGTTAGAGAACTCACCACTAGAGACACTGAACTACAAATTGTTCAAGAAAATGTTTCAGAATGAAGGAAAATGTTCAGCCTAGGCGACAGAGTGAGACTCTGGGTCTATATAAATAAATAACCATATGATCATCTCAATGGAGGCACAAAAATCTTTAAAGAAAAGTCAATGTCCACTGATAGTAAAATCTTCTAGGAATAGGAGAGAACTTAACCTAATAAAAGGTATAGATGAAAAACTTATGACTAATATCACACTTAATAATAAAAGATTGAATCTTTTCCGAGATAGAGAACAAAAACACAATGTTCACTACTTCTGTTCAACACTGTACTAGCAGTCACAGGCAGTGAAAGACACATAGACAAAGAGACAATTAAACAGAAAAATATATACATGCCATACAAACTAGAATGGAAGTAAAACTGCCATTATTCACAAAGAGCAAGACTATCTACATAGACACTTCAAAGAAATTTAGAAAAAGGGTTTCTAGAACTAATAAGTGAGCTTAGAAAGGCCATGGAATACAAGGTCAATACATAAAATCTAACTATATTCTTATATGCTAACAACAAACAAGTGTAAATGGGAAAAAATGGGAATATGTAAAGAATAAATGAAAAATTATACAAACCTATACACTGTAACTACAGTGTTTCAACAGACATTAGAGAAATCCATAAGCAAACAGAGTGTGTGTCTGTGAATTAGAAGACTCAATATTTTTAAATAGATTTACTGATTAAATGCAATCATAATCAAAGTTACAGCAGGCTTTTTTGTAAAAATTAATATGACAATAAATTCATATGAAAATGCAGAGGACACAGAAGAGTCAAAACAATTCTGAAAAAAGAACAAAGTTTTTCTCTATTTCAAAATACATCCCCAAAGCTACAATTATCAAGTTAGCATGGTACTGATGTAAAGAGAGACTCAAAGATCAATTAAACAGGATAGACAGTGCACAAACAGACCCATATGTGTGACAAACTAATTTTCAACAGAGGTACCCAAGTCATACAATCAGGAAAAAACGGTCTTGACCCAAGTTATACAATCAGGAAAAAACAGTCTTTTTATTCTGAGACAGGGTCTTGCTGTGTTGTCCAGTCTGCAATGCAGTGGTATGAACATGGATCACTGCAGCATCAACCTCCTGGGCTCAAGCAATGCCCCCAATTCTGCCTTGTACCACCAGGCTGGGCTAATTTTTTAAATTTTTTATTTTGTAGAGACAGGGTCTTGCTGTGTTGCCCAGGCTGGTCTGAAACTCCTGGACATAAGTGGTCTTTCTGCCTCAGCCTCCCAAAGTGCTGGGATTACAAGCATAAGCCACCATGTCTGACTAAAGGACAGCCCTTTCAAATGAAAGATAGTGAAAGAACAAGATTTCTATATGCGGGGGGGGGGGGGGGGGGATGAACCTCAACTCTTAGCTCACAGCATACCTAAAAATTAAAATGGATCTCAGACCTATACATGTAATAGGTACAACTTAAAAAGTTTTAGAAGAAAATACAGTCATGCAGTCATGCACTGCTTAATGATGGGGATACATTCTGAGAAATGTGCAATTAGACCAATTCATCATTGTGCCAACATCATAGGGTTTACTTACATAAACCTAAATGGCATCGCCTACTACTTCTAGGTACAGAACTGCACAGCATGTTACTGTACTGAAGACTCTAGGCAGGTGTAACACAATGATATCTGTGTATCTAAACACAGCTAGAAAAGTACAGTAAAAATATGATATAGAAGATTTAAAAATGATACACTTGTCTACTGCACTTATAATACTAGAATGAAACTTGCAGGACTGGAAGCTGCTTTGAGTGAGTGGTGAGTGCATATGAAGGCCTAGGTGATTACTGCAGACTTTATGAACACTGTATACTGTATAAAATAATTTATGAAAATTATTTTTCTTTCTTCAGTAATGAGTTAACCTTTGCTTTCTATAACTTTTTCACTTTATAAACTTTAAAATTTTTAAAAACACCTTGACTCTTTTATAACAGTTTAAAATATGAACACACTGTACAGCTATACAAAAATATTGTTTCTTTACATTCTTTATAAACATTTTTCTATTTTTTTTTAACGTTTCAACTTTTGGTTAAAAATGAAAACACAGCATATACATTAGCCTAAACCTACACAGAGTCAGGATCATCAATATCACTGTCTTCTACCTCCACATCTTGTCCCACTGTAAGGTCTTTAGGAGCAGGCATCAAGTTGTCATCTCCTATGCTAACAATGCCTTCTTTTGGAGTATCACCTGAAGGACCCACCTGATGCTGTTTTACAGTTACCTATTTTTTAAAAATAAGCAAAAGTAATACACTTTTAAAAAACAATGGAAAGTATTAATACGTAAAATACATAAAGAAGTAACACAGTCATGTACTATCACGATCAAGTATTCTGCACATAACTGCATGTGCTATATTTCTATACAACTGGCAGGACGGGTTTCATCACACCAGCATCACCAAAACATGTGAGTCAGGCACTGCTGTATGACTTACAACATTTACATCACTAGGCAATATGAATTTTTCAGCTACATTATAATCTTATGGGATTGTCATATATATGGCCCACTGTTGACAGAAACTTGTTATCTAGCATGTGACACATAAATAGGAGAAAGATGTGTGACCTGCGGTATACAAACATTTCTTGGACAGTACACAAAATAGTGAAAACCATAAAAGGCAAGAATTGATCCATGAGACATCAAAATTAATAACTTCTGTTCCTCAAAAGACATCACTGAGAAAATGAAAAGGCAAGTTACACTCTGGAAGAAATCATTTGTAATACAAATATTTGGCAAACTATTTGTAACCAGAATATCCAAAGAACTCTTGTAATTCAGTTAAGAAGATGTACAACCGAAACAGGTGAAATATTTGAATAGACAGGTCACAAAAGTATATGCAAATGGCAAAAAGTATGAGTAACTATCATTAGTCATAAGATCAATGCAATTTAAAACCACAGTAACATACTTCTACATACTCGCTAGAATGACTAAAATGAAAAACATTGACCACAGCAAGCACTGGTGAGGATACAGAACACCTAAAATTCTCATTACACTAACGCTAAGAATGTAAAATGACACAACAGTTTTAAATTTTTGTAAAATGTAAGCATATGCTTACCATAAACCCAACAATCATACTCTTCAGTATTAATTAAAGAGAAAAGACACAGGCCTATCAGCTTATTCATATTAGGCAATGACTGGAATTAATCCAAATGTACATCACCAGAGGAAGAGATTAACAAATGGTGGTATAGCTGTGCAAAGGATAATGATTTCATAATAAATAAATGAGAAACGCAACAAAGTTAATAATCTCAAAAACATTACGCAGAATGAAAGAAGCAGATACGAGAGTATATATTGTATGAGTTCATTTCTGTGACATTTTTTAAAAGATGAATCAAATCTTTAGTGTCTGAAAGCAGATCAATGGTTACCTAGGGCCATGTGTGGATGTACTCCGGGTACAGGGAAGACTGACTGCAAAGAGGCATGGCAGAATGTTTTGAGGCAATGAGAATGTTCTATATTTTTATTGTGATGGGGGCTACATGCATATATATGTTTATCAGAAGTAATATAATCATATACTTAAAATGAGTTCGTTTCATTATATGTAAATTATACTTAGTTGACTAAAAAATGAAAACAACCTAGATGTTCAATGATTTGGTAAGGTTTTAATAAATTAAAGCTTATCTACATAATTAGTAGGCAACAAGTATATATTTTAAAATGATAAAACTGAAAACATACAGTATAAAAAGAAGAAATATATTAACATGGTATTAGCAATTATTTCTAGATGGTAAGATGTACAGTGGTTTTTATCTTCTCTTTTATACCTCAAAAATTTTAATTATTTAGTATCCATTCCCCAGAATACTATGCATTTTTTTTTCTTTTTTTTTTTTGGTGACAGGGTCTCACTCTGTTGCCAAGGCTGAAGTGCAGTGGCATAATGATGGCTCACTGCAGCCTCAACCTCTTGGGCTCAATCTTCCCACCTCAGTCCCACGAGCAGCTGGGAGCACAGGCACTGGCTACCACACCGGGCTAATTTTTAACTATTTTGGTAGATACAGGGTCTCCCTATGTTGCTCAGGCTGGTCTTGAACTCTTGGGTTCAAGTGATCCTCCTGCCTTGGCCTCCCAAAGTGCTGGGCATGAGCCACTGGGCCTGGCCTATGTATGCCCTTCTTAAATGCAGAGATCATCTGTCTTTCTCGTATAGTATACTAAGCACATAGCACAGTGCCTGCCTCGAGGACAGCAGCATTCAGTAAGTACTTTTTTGACAGAATTAAAATAATCTTTTTGACTTTTTGAAGTTCTCTGTAATGAACGTACATGATCACTTCTGTAATAGAAAAAAAATTATTCAAAGATTTCAAATAAATGTACTAATAATTAATGTACTGACTTATGCTTATTATAAATTTAATACTCTTTTTTTTTCTTGGCAAAGGCATAGAAAAATGAGAAAATTATAACTGTATACTATATCTTTGCATCTTCAGCACCATGCCTAGTATATGACACATTATATTCTTCATAAATATGTATTGCAAATAATAAAATTAAATTCAGAAATACTTCTCAAAAAATTATAAGAAAAATCATCTTTAAGGTTTTTGAGGTAAAATGTTTTCATTAGAAGTATTAAAAAACATATATAATAGTTGAATAATCTTGTCTTTGTTCAAAAAGGAAAGTGAGTTATTTGCTGCTAAAATAGGGAGCTTATCTTTCTCAAGTTAAGTTCCTTCATAAACGCAAAGACTACATAGTTTTTTTCTTTTATTGTTAAGCTTAGCCATGCTATAGGAATACGGTAATGTAAATGCACTAACTCAAACTACTAAACATACAAGCGTATTTCATCATTCTATTAGGAAGAAATTTTCTCTATAACTCTCTCTCATAATAGCCTAACAGGAACTGCACTATAGTGCGGCTGAACTCCCACGGTTTAGAAGTGGACAGATATTCAACCCATCCTTGCAAAAAGATGACTGCATGTATAGCCATGCGCTAAAGTCTCATTCTCAACAGGCTTTTCTCATCAGAGCACAGGAAGTTCCTTCCCACATACCCTTCAAATGTCAATCTAATACTAATTCCTCAAAGAGATAACTGAATTTATAGTAGGTTCTCCATTATTCTCTCTCATACTACAGAACTCTGGTGCCATTGTATTTATTGGGTTTATTTTATTATTTTATAGTATGCATCTCCTTCTAGAAATCATGACTGTTTTATTCATCTTAGCGAACTCTATGACTCAGACACAGTAAGCATTTAATACATACTTTGGAGCGAATGAACTAACCTTATTTGGAGAACATATCTGTCCTTCAAGATTTAGTTCAAATGTACCTTTCCTCCTAAAATCTCCTGTATAGGAGAACATTTGTGGGGATGTTCATTATTTTTATTGTGGTGATGATTTCAAGGATCAAAAGTTATCAAACTGTACACTTTATGAGAAAATTATTTATAATTTGTTATTATACTCAGTAAAACTGTTTTAAAGAAAGGGAGACATCTCAAGACAAAATGTAGATTTTCTCACACAAACAAAAACTAACAAAAGTTATGGCTATCAGACCTGCACTACAAAAACAAATGCTAAAGGAAGCTTTTATGCAAAAGGAAAATATAGTAGATGAAAATGTATACCTACACAAAGGAAAACAGAGCGCTTAAAATGACTACTTTATGAATATAAAACATTTTTTCGTATTACAAATTATTTTAAAGATAATTGCTTAAAGCACAAGCAGTGTATTGTAAAGGTTAAAAAATACATAGAAGTAAAACATCTGAGAAGAGCTGCACAAAAGAAGGCAGGGAAACAGATGTATGCCTTTTAAGGTTCAGATAGAAGGTAAGGAAATAGACGTATGCTATTATAAGGTTCTGACAGTACAAGTAAAGTGACAGCATATTGTTTGAAAGTCTACTGTGATGAGAAAAGATACATATTCTGAACCCTAAAGCTACCACCATAAGAACAGAACAAAGAAGCAGAGCTAATCAAACTAAGATTATTTAAACTCACCAAATTACGAATAGAAATTCTTCAACTTAATAAAGAGCATCTACGAAAACTCTACAGCTAACATCATGGTTAATGGTGACAGTATGAATGCTTTTGCCCTGAAATTAAGTATAAAGCAAGGATATCTGCTCTCATCCTGCTCTTTAATACTGTTCTAAAGGTCCTGGATAGCTTAATAAGGTAAGGAAATGTACACATATTAGAAAATAGGAGTAAAACTGTCTTTGTTCTCACCTGACATGATCATCTACATAGAGAAATCCAATATATTTACAACAAAAGACTACTAAAACTAATATTAGAATGGCTAACAAGTAAACATCAACAGGATGTCTATATATTAGCAAGAATCAATTACAAATTGAAATTTTTAACAATGACTGATAAACCATTTATAACACAAAAACATAAAATAATTACAAAGTATCCCTAAGGATAAATTTTAAAAACTTTCAAGACCTGTACACTAAAAACTACATAATATTGTTGAAAGAAATTAAAGACTTAAATAATGGTAAAACATATGCCATATTTATGAATCAGAAGACAACACTGTGAAACTGTCAATTCTCCCCAAATTGATCAACAGATTTAACACAATCACAATTAAAATGCAGTAGGCTTTTATGTAGAATTCAACAAGCTTATTCTATAATTTATGTGGAAATGCAAAGGAAATTGGATAGCAAAACCAATTTTAAAAAAGAATAACAAAATTGAAAGATTCTAGCTGCCCGATTGTAACACTTATTCTAAAGTAAGTGTGTGGCATAGTGAAGACAGTGTGGTACAGGTTTCAGGATAAAGATATAGACCAATACAACAGAACGCAGAGTCCAGAAATCAACCCACACATATATGATTGATTTTTGACAAGGGTACCAAACCATTCAATGGGAGAAAGACAATCTTTTCAACAAAAATGTTGGAACAATTAGATATAATTTTGCAAGAAACAAACGAAACATGACCCTTACATAGCAGTATACATTAAAATTAACTTGAAGTGGACCATAGACCTAAATGCAAGTGTTAAAACTATTAACACTTCTAGAAGAAAGCATAAAAGAAAATCTCCCCGACCTGCCTCCACCCAACAGGTCTAGCTTTGACTTTAGAAAAAAATCTTAACAAACTTGAGTTAGAAAAAGATGTTTTAAAAATAAAATGTATAAATCATACGAGAAAATAACAAATTGTGTTTCCTCTAATTTGGAAGTCTGTCCTTCATACTGGTTGGAAAGCCTATCGGTGATTTTCAGGTTGAGAGCGATGCGAGAGCATTGACAATAAAGAGACATGCGAGGCTCTGCTGTGATAGAAACATTCTAGATCATGATTGTGGTGATGGGAAACTGCTTTATACAGCTGTCAAAACTCACTAAATTGTACAGTCAAAATTGATTAATTTTACTGAAGGCAAACTATGCATTAAAATGCTGATTACAATAGATTACAACAAAAATATATTTTGGAAAAATTCCCCACTATGAAAAGACAAACTATAAAATGGGAGAAAATATTTATAAAACATATATATGATGAAGCACTTACATGAAATAAAGAAATCCGACAACTCAATATTAAGACAACAACATAATTTTTAAAATAGAGAAAAGATTTTAACAGATACTTCAAAAAAGATGATGTTTAAATGGCAAATCAGAACAAGAAAAGAAGTTCAATACCATCAGTTATTTGAAAAATTCAAATTGAAGCTACAAAATACCACTATACATCTACCAGAACGAGTAAAATTTTAAAAGACTATCATGCCAAGTGTGGTGATATTGTCAAGTAACATCCTGGGAATGCAAAATGGTACAGCTGATTTTGAAAAGAGTCTGCAGTTTTTAATGAAGTTGATCATAACAAATGACATAGAAATTGCATTTCTATGTATTTACCCAAGAAGATTAAAAATATATATTCACACAGATTTGTACTGGAATATTCACGAGCTTTTATTCTAACAGGCCCAAACTGCAAAGAACCCAAACATCTATCCAGTGGCAACTACATAAACATACAACTGTACATCATACAATGGAGCAAAGTCATAAAAAGAAATAACTACTGATACATGGAACAGTATCTATAAATTTTTAAAGTATTATGCTAAGTGAAAAGTGGAGAACACAAAAGCCTATAAGTATGTTTTTAAATTACAGTTTTTCATATTTAAATACTGTTTTGTGTCACTGTCCTGTTTTTCCTCCTCAAGGATTCCAATTATACATATGTAGCTTCTTCTGTTTTCCCTCCCTTGAAATACCCACTCTGTGGTAAGCCAGCCTTTGTATAAGAAGTCTGACTACCCTGAGATGGCCATGCTCTGCCATAATCACATGGAAAGGAATCACGTAAATAGACAGATGCCTGGTAGGCCCCTGCAGTTTCAGCCACTTGATCTGAGATTTTAGATTTGTAAGCAAGCATGTTACATGTTCAGGCTTGTCACATCTCCTAAGAACTACATTCAGTGCATTCAATTACATTTAATGCAGTGAGATACTGGTTTAACAATTCATTCTTTTAAAATGTCTTTGAATTATAAAATTATACACTAAAAATGCTTCCCAACTTTATATTGCCCTAATTTAGATGCTAATGTAAATATTGTAATGCATCCTTCCTGACTTGGGAATTTTGAAAAAGCATAGCGTGAAAGACAGAATTCTGATATAACCTACATAATATATTAATAACTAAAACAGTTGGCAAAGAAATTAGCTTGTCAGACACCTGACAATAGAGATGTTTATATACCTGAAAACTATGTAAAATTTTAAAAATCATCACTATGAATATGAAATGATAATTAAATTAATTTAAAAATCACCCAGATCACACCTCCGTAAACTAGTAAGGAGAACTAGAATGCTGACTACTGGTGCTTTTGTCTTATGTGAATTTAAAATGAGATATTTTGGTTCACTGATAACAAAATGGCAGCCAAATGAGAAATCTGAATAACCATGAGAATCTCAAGAAAGGCATGAAACTGAAAGCCATATTGCAAAAAAATCAAATACACGTTTTCAAAGAAATTAATATAGAGTTTACAACAAACTAAGTATGGACAAAAACAGTAGCACACAACTGAAACTGTTAGCCTCATTACAACCTACATAAAGAAAATAGAGGAATGTGAAGCATTTATCAGATGAATAGCATTTCTACACAATGATTTTCCTTTACTCCCCTAATGAATCTTTAACTTCAGGAAATTTCAGACTTGAGAGAGAACTGCAGAGGTCCAACAAATAAGCCTGAAATAAATGAAGCTAAGAATAAGATTTTGGAAACAAGTCCTGAGTAGAGATTCCTAAACCAAAGGAAACAAAAACACCTCCTTAGTCAATTTTGTCTACTTTATTCTCCCAGGATATTTTTCTGCTTCCCATGTAAATTTAGTAACATTTAAGGAATAAAAAGAGAGCTGCTTGGATGTATTAGCAGTATGACTGGTCATATTACTAGACAGATATTACAATCAGTTCTACAAATGCCCCCACCGAAATTGCACTGAACTCACTCTTACAATCTTGTTCCACTGGGCTCCAAGCCAACCCTTGTATATTCTGTACTACAGCCAAGGTGCATACCTTGGACCAACCCAGAAAAGAAAGAATCCCGGGTAGTCTCTCGAGGGACTATTAGATGTCAAATCCAATGGGCAATTCTCAGTTATCATCGTACAGGATTTAATATACTCTGTTGTACCTAATCTCTCCTTAACTTCTAAGGCTTCCCTTGTCTGGCTCCTCCTGCCCAGGATCCTCCTTAGCTTCTCTTGCATCTGCACCTGTGGACTAGAGTCTCACTGCATCTACAGCTGTGTCCGTAGCGTGTCTTACTCTGGCATTTCCAGGCACCATTCTTGGCCACTGATGTTCTAACTGTACATACTTTCCTCACATTGGGTATTTCCTCACTTCCTGGGTTTTAGCATTGCTCATGATGCCTATTTGTATCTCTGACTTAACTCTCCCCACTCCTTGGTTGCCACACTAGGTGCTTCAAGTATAGCAGGATCTGCAATAAGAACTCATTCTTCTTCCTGCGTTCTCCATTTTTATAAATACTCCAGTATCCACAATTCCCCAAGCAGCAAACAGGAAATCGTATGATACTTCTCCGTGTATTTATTCATTAAATCCTGGTGATTCTAACACCTAAATATTACTAGAATTTGATTCCTTCTAACACTGCCTCAATTAATAACCTTATCTTTTTATTTTTTATTTATTTATTTTTCTGAGATGGAGTTTTGCTCCTGTTGCCCAGGCTGGAGTTCAATGGCACGATCTCGGCTCACTGCAACCTCTGCCTCCCAGGTTCACGCAATTCTCCTGCCTCAGCCTCCTGAGTAGCTGGGATTACAGGCATGCACCACCAGGCCTGGCTAATTTTGTATTTTTAGTAGAGACGGGGTTTCTCTATGTTGGTCAGGCTGGTCTCGAACTCCTGAGCTCAGGTGATCCACCCAGCTCAGCCTCCCAAAGTGCTGCGATTACAGGCATGAGCCACCACGTCCGACGACCTTATCATTTTTATAATTGAATTACTGAAAACCTTCTAACTACAGGAGCCTCCCAAGTATTTTCCTTGCTTCCACTTTTGTCCTCTCTACTTCAAGCTTTATACTGCTAAGTATTCTTTCTAAATATTTCCCCAAAGAAATTCTTCCATGATGCTCCACTGCCTTCATCTACATGACTTGAGAGTGAAGATCTGTCTTAATGTGATTCTGACTACCTGTGCAGACTCTCTGGCTTTCCTCTGCAGAACTCTATGCATTATCCATACTGTGCTGTATTCGGGGAGTGGGAGAACCTGTCTGCTCCTGTGTACTCTACACATGCCATTTTACCTGTGTAGGAATGCTCTCCTTCCCAACCTTAGTGATATAACGTGTAGTTATTCCTATGTCTTAGCTTAGCAACCACTTTTTAAGAAGAGTTTCCTACTCTGGCACCCTTTGCCTTCCTTTCCTCTGCTCCTTGAGATTCATTAAAGTGCTCATTTTCCCCATGCACAGTAACCAGTATTATCAGAGCAATCATGTCACTGCAGTGTATACAAGTATTTTCTCATCTATCTCCCCAGTTAGTCACTCATCAAAGGAAAATACTAGGTTTTCCTTACTTATGAATCTTTGAGGTCTAGCCCACAGAAGCTGATCATTAAATATTTAATAGATGAATGAACTATAATATACTAGATTATAAAGTTAATCATAAAGTATCAAAAATAATCAAATCATTCCCAAACATTCCTTAGAATGGTATTACACTGGAGACCGACATACTGTCATCTCTTGACATAGGTAAACCCAGGATGGTTTTCTGTCTTTGGTACAAGAATACAGTCTTTTTTCTTTTCTTTTGAGACAGGGTTTCACTCTGTTGCCCACACTGGAGTGCAGTAACACAACCATGGCTCCCTATAACCCTGAGTTCCTGGGCTCAAGTGAACTTCCCACCTCAGCTTTCCTGATTAATTTACTAGGACTACAGGCACACATCACCATGCATGGCTAACTTTTTTTTTTGACATGGGATCTCACTATGTTGGCCAGGCTGGTCTCAAACTCCTGGCCCCAAGCAATCCTCCTGTCTCAGCTGCCCAAAGCACCAGAATTACAGGCATGAGCCACCAGGCCTGGCCAGAATATAGTTTCTCTAAATGAACACCTGCAGTTACAATGCACTCAATGACATTTTATGAAAGCTTTGTATTTTAAAACACCAGAGTTTATATTCCATGAAGCTCTATGCATAGAAAGTAGGAAGTAACAAGGAGTAAAGCATAGCAAATTTGTATCTCTCATCCTAAGGTCACTCTGTAAATACACTCATCGAGAAGAAGAGCAGAATAATCACATCATTTAAATCAACTTGTCTATCTCAGCTATACCTTATTGAGCCCACTTCTTTGAATTCACATAAATTACATGCAACTATGATGAAATTCCATTGTACCAATACGACCGTAAGAAGTTAAGGTTGATTTTTCACAGCCAACAATTCTCTCACAATCCACTTCCATCAAGAAGTTTTAGTGCTCTAAATACAGTCATGCATCACTGAACAACTGGAATATGGCCTGAGAAATCTGCTGGTGGGCAATGATATGGTTTGGCTGTGTCCCCACCCAAATCTCATCTTGAACTGCATTTTCCATAATCCCCATGTGTTGTGGGAGGGACCCAGTTGAAGGTAATTGAATCATAGGACTGGTTACCTCCATGCTGTTCTGCTGACAGTGAGTGAGTTCTGATGAAATCTGATGGTTTTATAAGGGGCTTTTCCACCTTTGCTCGGCACTTCTCTCTCCTGCTTCCATGTGAAGAAGGACATGTTGGCTTCCCCTTCCACCACGATTGTGGGTTTCCTAAGGCCTCTCCAGCCCTGCAGAACTGAGTCAATTAAACTTCTTTCCTTTATAAATTACCCAGTCTCGGGCAGTTCATAGCAGCATAAGAACAGAGAACAGACTAATACAGTATGTTGGTACCATGGAGAGTGTGGTGCTGCTGTAAAGATACCCAAAAATGTAAAAGTGGCTTTCCAACCAGGTAACAGGTAAGGTTGGAACAGTCTGGAGGGCTCAAAAGAAGAGAGAAAAATGTAAGAAAGTTTGGAACTTCCTAGAGACTTGTTGAATAGCTTTGACCAAAATGCTGACAGTGATATGGACAATGAAGTCCAGGCTGAGGTGGTCTCAGATGGAAACGAGGAACTTACTGGTAAGTGGAGTAAAGGTGACTCTTGCTATGCTTTACCAAAGAGAATGGTAGCATTTTGCCCCTGCCCTAGAGATCTGTGGAACTTTGAACTTGAAGGAAAGTATCTGAGGTATCTGGCGGAAGAAATTTCTAAGTGGCAAAGCATTGAAGAGAATGCAGAGAAGCAAAGTTTGGAAAATTTGCAGCCTGACAATACAATAGAAAAGGAAAACCCATTTTGGGGGTCGAAATTCAAGCTCACTGCAAAAGTTTGCATAAGTAACAAGGAGCCAGATGTTAATCACCAAGACAAAGGGGAAAATGTCTTCAGGGCATTTCAGAGACCTTTGCAGCAGCCTCTCCCATCATACGCTCAGAGGCCTAGGAGGGAAAAATAGTTTTGTGGGACAGGGCCAAGGCCCAAAAGTAGGGCCCCCCTACTGCACTGTCCCATGTGCAGCCTTGGGACATGGTGCCCTGCTACCCAACTGCTTCAGTCCCAACTGTGGCTAAAAGGGGCCAATGTACAGCTCAGGCCATTGCTTCAGAGGGTGCAAGCCCCAAGCATTGGCAGCTTCCATGTGGTGTTGGTCCTGCTGGTGTGCAGAAGACAAGAATTAAGGTTTGGGAACCTCCACCTAGATTTCAGAGGATGTGTGGAAACAACTGGATGACCAGTCTGCTGCAGGGGCAGAGTCTTCATGGGGAACCTCTGCTAGGGCACTGCAGAAAGGAAATGTGGTGTTGGGGCCCCCACACAAAGTCCCCACTGGGGCACTGCCTAGTGGAGCTCTGAGAAGAGGGCCACTGTCCTCCAGACCCCAGAACGGTCATCTACTGACAGCTTGCACCATGCACCTGGAAAAGCCACAGACACTCAACACCAGCCCATGAAAGTAGCTGGGAGGAGGGCTGTACCCTGTGAAGCCACAGGGGTGGTGCTGCTCAAGGTCATAGGAGCCCACCTCCTGTATCAGCATGATCTGGATGTGAGACATGGAGTTAAAGGAGATTATTTTGGAATTTCAAGGTTTAATGACTGCCCTGTTGGATTTGACTTGCATGGGATCTGTAGCTCCTTTGTTCTGGCCAATTTCTCCCATCTGGAATGGGTATATTTACCCAATGCCTGTACCCCCATGGTATCTAGGAAGTAACTAACTTGCTTTTGACTTTACAGGCTCATAGTCAGAAGAGACCTGCCTTGTCTCAGATGAGACTTTGAACTTGGACTTCTGGGATATTGATGAAATGAATTAAGATTTTAAGGGGCTGTTGGAAAGGCATGATTGTGTTTTGAAATGTGAGGATATAAGATTTGGGAGGGGCCAGGAGCAGAATGATATAGCTTGGCTGTGTCCCGTCCCCACTCAAATCTCATCTTGAATTGTAGCTCCCATAATCCCCATGTCATGGGAGGGCCCTCGCAGGAGGTAATGTAATCATGGGGGTGGTTACCACCACGCTATTTCTATGATAGTGAGCGAGTTCTCACAAGATCTGATGGTTTTATAAGGAGCTTTTCCCCCTTTGCTCAGCACTTCTTCCTGTCACCATGTGAAGGAGGACATGTTTGCTTCCCCTCCCGCCATGATTATAAGTTTCCTGAGGACTCCCCAGCCCTGTGGACCTTTGAGTCAATTAAACCTCTTTCCTTTATAAATTACTCAGTCTGGGGCAGATTTTTTTGTAGTGTGAGAACTAATACAGGCAATTTCATCATTGTGTGAACATCATAGAGTGACTTACACAAACCTAGATGACATAGCCTACTACACACCTGGGCTATATGGTATTATAGCCTATGGCTCCTAGGCTACAAACCTGTGCATGTTTGTCTTATGGGACAACCACTGTGCTGTCCATCACTGACTGCAACATTGCTACGTGGCATGTGACTGATATTGACAAACACATAAAAATCACAAGCATAATCAAGAGCATGCTAAACCCCTAACTCAAATTATAATTCAAGGTAAACTTTCTAGAGCATAGACTAAAAAGCAGCTCATCTTAGGGCAAAAACTTGATATAAAAAGATTTGAGTGTGCTGCCATTTGGGTATTATGAACTTACCAGAGCTTGCTTACAAAGGGCCAATATTCTCAGGCTCAAGTCCTTAGATGCCACACAGATACTATCCCACTGGCTAAGTCGTGGTATTTGTGTGGATTCTGCTAGTGGGAAGTGTTTATGTGTGTTTATTGTTTCCCTTACTTTAATCCTCTCTTATTTCAATCCTATTTCAAAAATATAACTACTATGTTTAATACTCTTTCTATAGCAACTAAGTTATCTGCATTTTTTTTTTTGGAGACAGAGTCTTGCTCTGTCACCCAGGCTGGAGTGATCTTGGCTCACTGTACCCTCCGCCTCCTGGGTTCAAGCAATTCTCCTACCCCAGCCTCCTAAGGAGCTGGGATTACAAGCACCCATCACCACACCCGGCTAATTTTTTGTATTTTTAGTAGAGATGAGATTTCATCATGTTGGCCAGGCTGGTCTCGAACTCCTGACCACTCCTGACCACTCGAACTCCTGACCACTTTGGGAGGCCCACCTCAGCCTCCCAAAGTGCTGGGATTACAGGCGTAAGCCACCAGGCCTGGTCGTTTTCTGCATTTTTATAAGGCATCCCTGGGCAGAATAAATGGCAAGGTGAACCCAAAGCAAAACCAACATTAAAAAAGTTGCCACAAGGATAAACACATTAAGCATAGATTTCCTCCCCAGCCGTGATAAATCAAGAATTGAAATAACCCTACTATACTCCAAGAACTAAATATTTTAAAATATATCTAATAATCTAAAAAAATAAAAAATTACGAGGTTAAATACACACAATTCTATTTCCTACTAAAGTTATTAAATATAAATAACTTTTTATTTTCTCGTCTCTCTCTCTCTCTCTCTCTGTGTGTGTGTGTGTGTGTGTGTGTGTACCAACACTGTAATTACCTACGCATGTTAAAACTATATACCACATACAGGGGGGCTGAGGTGGGCACTTGAGGCCAGGAGATCAAGACTAGGCTGGCCAACATGGCCAAACCCCGTTTCTACTAAAAATACAAAAATCAGCCAGGTGTGGTGGCACACACCTATAATCCCAGCTACCCAGGAGACTGAGGCATGGGGATCGCTTGAGCCCAGGACGCAGAAGTTG
The DNA here is from genome assembly GCF_047675955.1 of Chlorocebus sabaeus. Classification (NCBI taxonomy): domain Eukaryota; kingdom Metazoa; phylum Chordata; class Mammalia; order Primates; family Cercopithecidae; genus Chlorocebus; species Chlorocebus sabaeus. The sequence continues at coordinate 81,511,381 of NC_132928.1, forward strand.
CAGTGAGCCGAGATCGCACCACTGTACTCCAGACTGGGTGATGGAGTGAGACCCTAGAGAATCAGTTCACTTGCTTCAAAATATTAAATAATATATTACTTATCTATAGCCCAATCCAAAAGAGAAATTCTGAAGAAAAAAAAAAGATATGCTGAACAAGAAAAATAATGTAGGAGTACCAATGCTAAAGAAAATCATCTGGCTAATCTGAAAATCTGCTTTTAGTGTAAATTTTTTTCAATAATCATCAATTAATTCATCTCAAAAGTACTCTGGGTTTAGAAAAGAAGTGCAGATGCGAGGTAGCGCCCTCTAGGAAGCTTTCCTTCATTCCATCAAAGTCCCACAATCTATCTGTTATGATAGAAGTGATAATTATTTCACACTCAGTACTATTTTTGTACCCTATCTTTCTCCAGTAGATTATAAAGTCTTTCAGGGCAAGATCTATATTTAATTCAGATTTCTATGCCCTAGATATCTACCAGAGTGCCTTCCACAAAGACTTAATACATATGTATTTTATAAATACAAAGATATCCTCTCCTAAATTTACACTTTCAGCTTTTTTAACAAAACAAACTGTATACTACCTCACTTTCTATTTTTCTTCCTAATCCTCAGTAGTTCCTGTCGTACCACTTTTAGCTAACTTCTCTTATCCCTAATCCCTGAGGGAATGTTCATCCATTTGTTCACTTATTCATTCAAATAATCCAATGAATATTTGTCAAGCACCGACTATGTACAAGTAGTGAATAAGATGCTAGAGTTATACCATGAACAAGCCTCTTAGGAAGTTAACACTTTGGTGGGAAAGATAGACAAGTAAATAGGTAATTGTAAAACAATGTGAAAATTGTTACTATAGACATGAATACATAATACTGTTTAAAAAATAGAGACACTTAAGAGTGTTTTTCCAAGTTTTTGTCTGCGGACTGTTTTATCTGTCTTATTGTTTCCCTTGGTCATCCATTCATCCCTCCATTTGTCTGTCTACTTTCAACTATTAGATAATACATATATGTGGCATAAAACACAAAAGATACAGAAAAATACAAAAATGAAAAGTCTTCCTCCATCTTATCCCCAGCCACTCAGTTGATTTTCCCAAAGACAAGCACCAATATCCAGTGAATAATTTCAGAGATACTCGATGCATAGACAAACATATATACACATGTTCACGATCTAATTTTACTTTATTTTAACACAACAGAAGTATGCTTTATACTGTCTGCACCTAGTTTTTTTTAACTTCTATAAATGCCCATATTGAGCTGTCTCATCATTCTTTTAGATGGATATAGAGATTCCACTGCAAGAATGTAACTTTATTTAAGCAGACTCCTTACTGAATGCGCATTTAAAGTACTACAATGCTGCAATGAGTATACTTATTTATGTATCATTCTGTGGTGCATCTGTATGTCTGCAGGACAAATTCTCAGAAATGAAATTGCTGAGTCCAAGTATAAGTGCATTTTAAAATTTTGATAGATACTGACATAGAGGTTTCATCAATTTCATTTCCACCTCCATAACTTAAATTATAATCTTTAAGGGAATGGCTGCCAAAACTGCATCCACAGTTCTGACTATTCACTCTCCATCATAGTTCCACATACATATTACTTTAAAAGCTTAGGAAAAACTTTTTCAAAACCAAATGTATAAGGTTAACATGTTCTTCGTAACTGCACTGTATCTGCTAAGGCTCCCAAATTCCAACCAAAAATCACTTTTCATTGTACCTTTTTGTTTCTACCAACATCTAACTAATTGGTCATTAAGATGTAACAATATGGCCAGGTGCGATGGCTCACGTCTGTAATCCCAGCCCTGTGAAAGGCTGAGGTGGGTGCTTCACTTGAGGCGAACAGTTCAAGACCAGCCTAGGCAACATGGCAAAACCCTATCTCTACAAAAAAAAAATACAGAAATTAGCCAAGCATGGTGATGCGTGCCTGCAGTCCCAGCTACACAGGAGGCTGTGATGGGAGGATTGCTTAAGCTTAGGAGGTGCAGGATGCAGTGAGTAGAGATGGCAGCACTGCAATCTAGTCTGAATGACAGAGAGAGACCCCATCTCAAAAAAAAAAGATGTACCGATCCTACAGGTTCACAACATCCATTTTCTTCATATTTTCTCTGACATCTTACTGCAAGGGCCCAGTTCTGTATGCCTGGGTTATTATTATCTAATTATCTTGTCCTATCACCCACCAGTGATTCTCCCCATCCCATCCTCTCTGCCTGAAACAACTTCTAGATTCAGTTCCCTGGGTGAAATCTCATTAAGCCTACCCTAAGTGCTAGATCATCCACAAAGCATTTTCTTTTATGACTTTATTAGAACTTAAGTCTTTCACTACATTCTAATTTGTAATACACTAAGGAAATTTATATACTCCTTCACAGCAAGGATAATATCTTAACACATTTTCATAAACCCATACTGCCTAGGCACTCAAAATGTGTTTACCAAATTAATGAATTAAGTTTTGGGTTTTGATTTTTTTTTTTTTTTTTGAGACAACGTATTGCTCTTGTCACCCAGGCTGGAGTGCTGTGGCATGACCACAGCTCACTGCAGCCTTGACCTCCCAGGCTCAAGTGATCCTCTCGCCTCAGCTGCTGAGTAGCTGGGAGTACAGCAGCTGGGAGTGTGCCACCATGTCCAGGTAATTTTTTAAATTTTTTGTAGAGACAGGCTCCCACTAGGTTGCCCAGGCTGGTCTCAAACTCCTGAGCTCAAGTGATCCACCCGCCTCAGCCTCCCCAAGTGCTGGGATTACAAGTCTGAGCCACCATGCAAGCCCTGAGTGAATGAAGTTTTGCAACAAACAAATTCCTGCAAATCAGATAATTCTACAGGAAAAAAATTCCCTAAAGGATATTTAATTATTTATTTTGGAAAATAAGAATATTTTAACTTCATGAGACACAGACCTTATTTAACAATTAAATTTATTTCAGAAAGTCCACAATAAAAATATTTCCAGTTAGCCTTTCCAGTAAATTCACTTTTCCCTCACATTGACTGTGATCAAAACCAAGGAAGAGAAAGGAAAAGGAATAAAGTAATGAGTGAAATGTGCTAATAAAAATTATAAAATTTATCTCCAAAGTCGTAAGATATTGTCAGTCTCTTAAATATAGTCATGGTAGACTGGGCGTGGTGGCTTACACCTGTAATCCTAGCACTTTGGGAGGCTGAGGGAGACGGATCACGAGGTCAGGAAATCAAGACCATCCTGGCTAACACAGTGAAACCCCATCTCTACCAAAAATACAAAAATTAGCGGGGCGTGGTGGTGCGCCCCCGTAGTCTCAGCTATTCAGGGGGCTGAGACAGGAGAATCGCTTGAACCTGGGAGGCAGAGGTGACAGTAAGCTTAGATTGCGCTGCTGCACTCCAGCCTGGCAACAGAGCGAAACTCTGTCTCAAAAAAAAAAAAGCCTGTAATCCCAGGACTTTGGGAGGCCGAGATGGGCGGATCACGAGGTCAGGAGATCGAGACCATCCTAGCTAACACGGTGAAACCCCGTCTCTACTAAAAACACAAAAAATTAGCCGGGCGTGTCAGTGGGCGCCTGCAGTCCCAGCTACTTGGGAGGCTGAGGCAGGAGAATGACGTGAATCCGGGAGACGGAGCTTGCAGTGAGCCAAGATCGCGCTACTACACTGTAGCCTGGGCGACAGAGCGAGACTACATCTCAAAAAAAAATATATATATATATACACACACACACACACACACATATATATATTTTAAAAATATATATTTAAAAATACAGTCATAGTACTCTAACTACTATAAACAAGAAGAGAAAACTCAGCCATAATGTGCCCATGGACTATTGTTCCACTGAGTTTAGAATATGGGTAAAATAACTTTTCACAATGTTCGCAGACTACTTGAAAAGAAACTTTGTAAAACATAATAAATCTATATTTCTGGTTTTCAAAATCTAATAACATAATTTCAAAAATCATACTTCTGTTAAAACGTTTTACATTTAAAAACACAGGAAAAAGAATATGATTATGCTTTCCAACATATAAATGTAGTTATATAAAAACAATCTTTACATTTCATCAGAAATAATTTCCTCCTATCCATTCAATAGTATTAAGAGCTGCACAAATTCCTATCAAGAAATGGAGAACTACTATATTAAACTTGCATTTTAAGTAATGTTTTTAAAATAATGAAAACACTACCATGCAAATACTGGATTTACTTATTGACTCACCTCGCCCCCATTAACATATTCCATCACAAAACACAAACGGTCTTTTGTCTGGAAGGAATATTTCAAGGACTTGAAATAAAAAAAAAGAAAAAATGTTATATTATAACCCTGTATTCTTATAATAATAATTGTACTAAAAATAGAACACTTAGAAATGGTAAACATGATTGATGAAAAGAACTGTTATTGTTTCTTAAGAGTTTATTTACTACTTAAAAGCGCTTAAGAGTTTATGAGAAACATAAAACAAATGTTTAGTTCACAATAGGTATTATTACAATAAAAATTAAAATTAAAATTTCAAGTAAAAGTAAACATAACTGCAACAAGCACTTCTCAATCTAATGTGCCATTGATTTGAAGCTGCGTTAGTACTCGAGGTGCTCATCCATGCAACCTCACAGCGTGGCCAACAAATTGCACTAGTCGAAGTTCCTTAGGAATCTAGCTACAGTTGTTATACTCAGGTTTCTAATACAATGACAACATCACTTTTTGCATACTGACTGCATAACAGAACCCAACCCAACAGAGTTGGTTTATATAATTTTGTAGGTTATATATAGGTTATTAAAAAATACCAAAAGGCTATCTTATTATAGTAGACAATAAATACACCAAAAAAGGTAGCAAAGTAAGTCTAGGTCTCTACTGACAGCTCTGAAAATGTCTATTTCAGATATTCCAAATAGTGCAAAGGGTTCCACTTTTGAAAGCCTAGCTATTATTTTTTAATCTCAATATAGTTCATTGGAACCAGGAAAATACAGAAACTTTACCAATTATCCCTATATTACAAGGAATCTAAGAACAGAACTAAAAAATCCAGTTTCTTTCAAAACAACTACATTGTAGGCATATCATACAATCACAGTTTATTCTTTGTCTCGTGAAAAAAACATAGCATGGCTTATCCCCCCTCTAATGTATTTAGCATTCCCATATTTCTTAAAGTACTCTATCCCTCAAAGAAGTCTCATTTCTATAAAATATTTTCAATAAACATTTCTGCCTTTCATATTTGAAGAAATGCTTCTGATCATCAAAATATTTATCAGAAGCCAATAAAACAAACATAAAATCTTTACACTTAAGAAATTTTTAAAAATCTGTCATCTCCTCAATAGTCTCCTTAAAACGCCAGAGGTAATCTATTAATTCTATGGTTTGTTTTTGTTTTTAAAGGCAAGAGATTCGTGGGAGAAAAAAAATTCTCAAAAAAGTAATAAATGCATAATGGGAAGAATTATCAATGCATACATACTGTAAAAATCCGTACATTCTAATAAGTTATAGGAAATTTGACTTATGGTCTTTCCACAAAGAAAATGGGATATCTAAATGAATAGTATTTTTCAAAATTTAATTTCTAACACAAAATTCCTTAACTTTCAAATGTTATGATTATAACATGTGTCCTCTAGTCACTTACTGTTAAAAAGGGATGTCTAGTGTTCTTTAATACTCTGCTTTCAGTTAGAGTGTGTGCCACTTCATCCTACAAAAGAAAAAAAAGCAAACCTTCAATATATGTTTTGAGCACTGATAATAATAATTTCACTATTTCTCTAAAATTGTAAGCAGTTAAGCCCAGAGATTGAAAAGGATTTTAAAACACAGTGGCATGCTTCCTTTACCACTCAGCATTCTCTCCACCAAAATACAAAAAAACTCAAATTAATGATTTAATTCATACGGCTGTATAAGTTCATATAAATTCAATCATACTTAATCAAAGTATATCAAGAATGATATAAAAATCAGCCAGAAAATTATCAGGGAGAATTTATCAACTAATATTTCAGCATGAGGTAATTTAATATCTCCGTGTTTGTAATACATTTTATTCAGGGGGATGAAAGGATATATTTCACAATAAATATAGAATCTAAAAGTCTCCTACTTTAAAGAAATTCGTTATTAGAACACACAATACACAAGCAATATTTAGTTCTAAATTACACATTTTAGAAATAGAAAGGAACAGAGTATAAAAATATATATCTTTCTGCTTGTGGCTTTTTGCTTTTTTATTTTTAGAGACAAGTTCTTGCTCTGTTGCCCAGGATGGAGTACACTGGTACAATCATAGCTCACTCTAACCTTGAACTCCTGAACTCAAGCATTCCTTCTGCCTCAGCCTCCTGAGTAGCTGGGATTACAGATGTGAGGCGCCATGCCCAGCCTTATGCACTTCCTTATTTTTTTAGAGATAGGGTCTTGCTATGTTGCCCAGGCTGAGCTCAAATTCCTGAGGATCAAGCAATCCTCCAGCTTCAGACTCCCAAGTAGCTGAGACTACGGGATTTTTTTCCTTTGGTTGCAGGGGGGCGGGTGTTACACATTTTTTTTTAATTCCAATAGGTTTTTGGGAAACAGGTAGTGTTTGGTTATATGAATAAGTTCTTTAGTGGTGATTTCTGAGATTTCGGTGCACCCATCACCTGAGAAGCATACACCATACCCAATGTGTAGTCTTTTATCCCTCACCCTGCTTCCATCCTTTCCCCCAACTCCCCGAAGTCCACTGTATCTTTCTTATGCTTTTTCGTCCTCATAGCTTAGCTCCAGAGAATACAGGTTTAATGTGCATCTTTTTTTTTTTTTTTTTTTTTTTTGAGACGGAGTCTCACTCTGTCGTCCAGGCTGGAGTGCAGTGGTGCGATCTCCGCTCACCGCAAGCTCTGCCTCCCGGGTTTACGCCATTCTCCTGCCTCAGCCTCCCGAGTAGCTGGGACTACAGGCACCTGCCACCACGCCCAGTTAGTTTTTTTTTATTTTTTTAGTACAGACGGGGTTTCACCGTGTTAGCCAGGATGGTCTCAATCTCCTGACCTCGTGATCCGCCCGTCTCAGCCTCCCAAAGTGCTGGGATTATAGGCTTGAGCCACCGCGCCCGGCCAATGTGCCTCTTTTTTAAAAAAAAAAACAAAAAAAACAAAAAAAGGCTCACAATCCTCCTACTGTAGGTGATCATTTTAAAATGTAAGTATATTTCAAACCAAAAATAAACTAAGAATGTTTTCCCCAACTTTGGGCATAATCTCATATTGCTATCAAAAGCAAACTAGTGTTTTCGCCAACATATGGAGAACTGGAGTTAATGTTTCGTATTTCAGAAGTAACACTATCTTAAAGAAGAAACGAAAGGAAGACAACTGCTGAAGCTAACAGAGCATCTCTGTTCTTCAATTCTGGCAAGATCTTAAAGCCCTTGCTGAATCAATTTCTTAACACTATCAGAAAATCAAAATTAGATATAAGAAAGACATGGAAAGCAAAACATCAGGACACTGCATTATATTTGTTATCATTATAAAAATATTTGACCTTAAACTCAAAAGATAATAACTACATTAATCAAAGAAGCTAAGATCCTACAACCATTCCAAGAAGGTCAGATCAATTGTGTCTGAACAGAAAGTATAATTAAAAACAAGTGAAGGAAAGTATAAACATGAAATCATCTCAGTCTTAGTTGTTTTATAGGAGTCAATTTTAAGTGCTCAATTTGAAAGCCACTGTCATATCGTACTATAGTTCGTAAGTTAATTAGAATAGCAAACATTGCAAAACAAAATAAATCAGAAGCAGAAATGACACCAGAACTTACTGATTTCCATATATACTGTGCCTAACATAATGGTAAGCATACAGCAGATACTTAATACATGTCTATTGAATTGAATCGTGTATCATAGGAAAGAATTCCAAGATGTCAAGTGTGCAAGAGTTCATTCATCCATTCATCCATCCAGCCATCCAGCCACCCACCCAACTCCTTCAACACATATGCAAGGACTATCTTCTGGGTATTCGTCTGCATATCAGAGACAGGACACTGAAAAAACAAAATTCTCTGCTCTCATGGAGCTTTAATTCTACCTACATGGTGATCAGTGTTAACTGGAAAAACCAGAGAAGGGGATACTACTGTCAGTGAGCATCAGAGGGAGTATGAAATACATGATTAAGCATTATACAAGTGGCTATTTTGTGATATGCTGAACCAAGTCCATTCACTTAAAAAAAAAAAAAAAAAAAAACTGCTGATGTGCCCTCACTAATTGCTAAGAATAGTGCTGGTATAAAGTAACTTAATAAAAAAGATAAGATTCCATTGCTCATGGAGTTCACAGGCTAGTGGAAAACACAAACAAGTAAATTATCCAACTTAAACAATTACTCCTTCTGATAAGTGGTATTAAGGAAAAAGTGGAGGTTATCCACTATTGTCAATGGGGCTGTAAGGGAAAACCAATGCTATTGGAAGAGTTTAAGTTGGGTATTGTGATGGTGCGGGACATGGAGAAAGTGATGGGGTGTGGGTGACATGTTTGTAAAAGTCTATTCATGTTCTTCTAAGAAGGATCAATTAAGAAAGTATTACAGTACCCCAAGAGAGAAGTGAGGATGGCTTGGACTACTATGGTGGCAGCAGGAACAAGAAAAAGGGGATAGTTTTGAGATATCAAGTTAACAGTAATAATATAAAAGTTACATGCCTCCAACATGAGAGTGAATCATAGAAATTTGTATAGGCAGTTCAGAAAGAAATTCACAGAAGATAACATTTACATGTTATGGTTTAAGATGTTAAGTAATCTGGGTCAATAAATTAGGAAAAGACTAAGGAAAAGTATGTATGCAATTTATTTGGAAGTAGAAAAGATATTCTAGTGCCTTGAAAAATGTTAGTGAGGTATTACATTCTATTTTGTTAATACAGCCTTATCACACATAATAGTTATTTCTCTAAATCACTTAATAAGTTTCATAAGGGAAGACTTTTTTACCCCCTAAATTTGTCTGACCACACGCAAGGAACCACGTAAAGACGTATGGAGGCAAAAGCAAAAACAGTATTTCTTTGTTATGAGAATGGAACTAGAATGAACACCATGTACATATCAAAATGTATTTTCTAACATATTTTACAGCTGATCAGATTAGAATTTCTTCCCATTAATGCACATTTAATGGTACTGTATTTCACACACTAATTAGTTTCTGCTATGAAGATAAGGTATGCGCAAGCTAAAAAGTAAACACAGATGCCAATAATTTTTAATTACAGTTAAAAGCAACATGTCAAAACAAAAAGTTAAAAATAATAGTAGTAAAACAGTGACTAAAACAATGTGATGCCTTTCAAAAAATCCATTTGTTGATCATAATTATAAAGAGTTCTAGCAATGCCTGGGTATACAATATTTTTTTTTTCATGGAAAAGCTTTTGAAATACAAATTTACATATATTATCCATGATAAAATACTAAATAATGAACTTTTAAATCTAATTTCTTTCATGGAAAGAAGCATTAGGGGAAATGGGATTTTATTTCTTGAGGCAAAGGAATAGTCTTCTTTTAATATTTATTTTCCTGATCCTCTCCAATTTATCATTCACCCTCTACTACACATGATCTAAAGTTCTCCTTTCATTTGACCCTCTCAATGTTTTGTGGTAGTTAGGTTATTTGAGGGAATGAGGTGTAGGAGATGGCAAAGAAGAGGAGAAAAAGAAAATTTCTACTCTTAATTATCAAGAACACCATGAGTGTCATCTCCTTTAATCCCTGCACCAACTGATTCCACATCTAAGTTCAACATTAAAGGTCATTTCTACTTCAAAAAACTGCCTCCCATCTTCAAACAACCTACTATCTACTTCACTAGGTACTCTGCTCACATTATTTTCTCCCAAATTGACCACAAATCTAGTTGAAATCAAGACACATTCTGTCTAAACCATTTCCTTCATCCACCCAGAGCTATACTTGAGACCTAGAGGAAGACAGGAATCAGGTGGGAGAAACAGGAGGAAGAGGGTAGAGAAGTGTTACTTTGGCACATATTTTTTGATACATAATAGTTGTATACATTTCAGAGTTGTTTTATGTTGTTTTGACACATTCCACATGTGTAATGACCAAATCAGGGTAATGGGGATATTCATCACCTCAAACCTTTAACTTTTCTTTATGCTGGAGACATTCAAATTCTTCTCTTTGCTATTTTTAAATACACAGTAGATGGTTGTTAACTATAGTCACCCTACTGAACTATCTAACACTAGGTCTTATTAGAACTGTACTTCTGTACCTATTAATCAACTTCATCTCCCCATCCCTCTGCCATTCCCAGCCTCTAGGAATAACCAATCTATTGTCTACCTTGATGCAATCCCATTTTTTAGCTCCCACATAAGAACAAGAATGTGCAATACTTGTCTTTCTGTGCCTGGCTTATTTAACATAATGGGTTCCATTTCCATCAATGTTGCTGCAAGTGACATTATTACATTCTTTTTATGGCTAAATAATATTCCACTCTGTATGTTTATCACATTTATCCTTTCAGTCATTGATGGACACTTAGGTTGATCACATATTTTGGCTGTTGTGAACAGTACTGCAATAAACCTAAGGGTGTAGATGTTTCCTCGATATCATGATTTCGTTTTGGATATATATATGGTAGTTATATTTTTAGTTTTTGAGAAACTTTCATATAGTTTTCTATAGTTGCTATACTGATTTACATTCCCACCAACAGCATAGGAGAGTTCATTTGAGCATCCGTGATGTTTTGTGTTTTTTGATAAAAGTCATTGTAACTGGGGTGAGACGATGATATGGTCAGGTCCCCACCCAAGTCTCATCCTGCACTGTAATCCCCATAATCTCTAAATGTTGAGGGAGAGACCTTCTGGGAGGCGACTGGATCGGGGGCAGTGTCCCCCAGGCTGTTCTTGTGATAGTGAGTGAATTCTCAGGAGAACTGATGCTGTTATAACTGTCTGACGGTTTCTCCTTCACGCACTCACTCTTTCGTTGCCTGACACCACGTAAGACATGCCTCTTCCCCCTTCCACCATGACTGTACGTTTCCTGAGGCCTCCCCAGCCATGCAGAACTGTGAGTCAATTAAACCTCTTTTCTTTATAAACTACCCAGTCTTGGGCAGTTCTTTATAGCAGTGTGAGAATGAACTAATACAGATGATATCACATTGTGGTTTTGATTTGCATTTCCCTGATGATATGACACACTTTTACAAATTAAACTACAATGATTACCAGTGATTATTATTTACTTTTGCACTGTCTCAACAAGCCATATGTTAGCAACCTATACTTTTTTTTCCCCACCAGAGGAGAGATGTCACACTTATCAAGCTCTAAATTTTGGATTCTAACTTTTGTTCCTTGAAAACTTGAGCACTGGCCCAGATAATGACTTCTAATACTTCTTCCATTCACCAACTGTCAGACTGTTTTCTGTTCCTTGATTTCTATTCCTTTTTTCGAAGACTTCTCACCTTGATGGAAAAGATGAAAGCACCACTGTTCTTTGTTAACTACAAACATTATTGCACCTTTCTCCAGCATTGTGTTTAATACTTTGTTCTTGATGCTCCGGTTCCAAATATTCCTTAGATGGAGGGCTACATGAACTCCTTTGACTTCCATCATGATATAATCACTTTGGACTCCAGTCTTTCTTCTGACTCTCTCATTCGCAGTATTGGGACAAGTTCACCTCTACCCTCTTAACTCTGTAGTTCACATCTAAAGATAAATTTACACAAACATATTGACTAACAATATTGGAATCTCCCACCAATCTCAGTTGAATCTTCTGAGGCCTCTTTCATCCATTGCTACTTAGGTCATTTTTCATTTTCTCAGGATGGTTGTTTCAAATATTTCCCAGGCCTTCTCCCTTGCCTGGTATGTATACTTAAATGTACACACTAACCCTTACCTAGTCAAGCTACTAAGCTAAGACTAGAACCCAGGTCTGTGCTGACTTCCAAGCACAGAAGCTTTTCATTTATTTGTCTCTCTTTATCTCAACCTCACTCATTCCCACTTTCAAAATGCGATCTTACTTCCTACTGAGAAGAGAAGCCACAAACATAACATTTAACACATGTGATCCCTCCTTCCTCCTGAAAACATGTTCTTCTCTTGGGTCCCAGGACATCCTAATCTCTTCATTTTCCTCCTCTTCAGTGACTGTCTTTCCTCAGTCTCAATTGCTGCTTCCTTTGCTCTGAAATCCTTATTCTGTAAGCATCTCCAGGGCTCAGTCCTCAGAATTCTCTTCACTGGGTACACTCTTCCTTTGGTGAACTCATTCAGACTATGGCTCTAATACAGGAAATATGCTGACAGACTACCAAATTTATACCTCAAATTTAGACTTCTTTCCTAAACTCAAGAAATGCCTATTTGGCATGGATGTATAATTAATGACATAAACTGGAGTATCTAACAAAAACAGCAAATCTGACATGTCTAAAACCTAATTCTAAATCTCCCTTCGAAAAGTTTCTTCTGCAATCAACTTCATTGCAGTGAATGGCAACACCGTGCTTTCAGTTGCTTAGACCAAACGTCTTAACAAAGATCTCCAACTCCTTTTTTCTTTCCACCCATACTCTATATTCAATCTGTCAGGCAATCCTGTTGGTTCTTCATCAAAATACACCCAAGATCTCATTATCATCACTACCTCCACTGCTACTACCCTAGTACAAGCCACTATCATCAATTATCTAGATTACTGCTGTAATTAGCAAACTATCTGCTTCCAATCCACAGTCTATTGTCAACACTGCAGCCAAAGTGATACTGAAAACTAGGTTGTGTAACTACACAGCATAAAAATTTCCAAAAGCTTCCCACTTGATTTATAGTAAAACCCAATATCCTTACAAACAATCCTATACCATTCTTGTTCCACACCATGCTAGACTCCTAGCTATTCAAAGAATGTGTTAGAATGTGCTAAGTAAGCTCCCTTCCTCAGGGCCTTCTCAATTGCTATTTCCCCCTGCTGGAACATTCTTCCTTCAAAATATCTAAAGGACTTGCTTCCTGATCTCCTTCAAAAGCTTGCTGAAATTTCACCTTTCAGTGAGCCCTTCCATAATCATTCTATTTAAAACTGCATTAAGTCCCAAAAATCACTACCATCATTATTCCTTATTTCCCTACTCCAGTTTTCTCTGTAGTGTGGATTAGTTTCTTACATACTCTATGGTTTATTTATTTATCACGTGTATTATTTATTCTCTAATTCCTGACTTGAATATAATTTCCCACAGGAGAGGAGTTTGTCAGTTGAATGGTCCCAGTGCCTAGAGCAGTACCTAGCAAATAACTAGGTGTTCGATATATATTTATTGAAATAATGAGTGAATGAACTAGTAAATAATGAATGATCTTGTTACATGCTGCTGAAGAACAGAAGCTACACGAACTGCATGAAATAATTCTAGAACATAAATCAATGAAATCATACTCCCAATAGAACAATGACAGTTGATGAAGGTATAGCAGATCAAACCATTATCTGCTTCTTACAATACACTACAATCATTGATGCAATGTTTAATATGGACGTTCAAAAGATTACGAAAGAAGAGAACAAAGTAACTGGCTGATCACGTTAAGAGATTTTGGTTAAGATTCACCAGTAAGAACTTAAGAGTCCAAGGAAAGAGAGATGCCAGTAATCAAGCAAACGCATTGGGCTGTTATTTTAATGGCAGAAAAAGGGTAACACATCAGGTCTGGGTTGCCCAAACTCTACGCATTCCCAGAAAAGTCAGTCTTCAGAATTGGCCCTTGGCCAACTCCTGGGAAATGAATTCTGAGTCTCTGAAATATTCTGCCTGGTCAGCGTATTTTTGTATGCTGGAGATCTTGGGCCACATGGTACCAGTTTGACTAGATAGTTTATGCTAACAACAGGATGCATGTTTAACACTTCGTGCCTGATTTTGCTCTGAGAAGTTGAACTCTGAGCATCTCAGGGCAGTCATGCAGCTACTGCTTGCCTATGTGACTGACTTCCAATAAAAACCCTGGACACCAAGGCTCAGGTAAGCTTCTTTAGTTGACAACACTTCACAGCTGGGAGAAGTAAGTGCATCTGTGATGGTTAATTTTATGTGTCAACTTGACTGGATTAAGGAATACCTAGAGAACTGGTAAAGCATTACTAATAGATGTGTCTGTGTTTCCAGAGGAGACTGGAATGTGAATTGATGGACTGAGTGAGGAATATTCACCCACAATGTTAGCAGACACCATCCAATCAACTAGGGACCCAAATAGGGACTAAAAAAGCAAAGAAAAGGTGCTCTCCTGGAACTGGACACTCTTCTTCTCCTGTCCTTGGACACCAGAACTCTAGGCTCTCTGACATTTGGACTCCAGGATTTATACCAGCAACTCCATAGTTTCCCACCGAAACCCAGGTTCACAGCCCTCAGCCTCAGAGTAAGAATTACACTATCAGCTTCCCAGGTTCTGAGGTTTTGGAACTTGGACTGAGATACGTTACCAGCATCCCAAGGTCTCCAGCTTCCAGATGGCCTGTCTGGGGAATTTTCAGCCTCCATGATCACATAAGCCCATTTCTCAGTGAATCCTCTCTCATATATGTATATGTATCTGATTGGGTCTCTCTGGAGACCCCTGACTTCACTACATCATCCATGTGACTCCACTGGAAGAAGATACCTTAAAGCTTGCACTTGGTTTCTCCAGGATTTTGCTCCATGTGGTTTTCCCTTTGCTGATTTTAATCTGTACCTTTTCACTATCATAAATAATAACCATGAGTCTTTTCTGAGTCTTGTGAGTCATGACTCACTGAGCCTGACAGTGATCTTAGGGACAGCTGACACAGTTGGCATCATAAGTAGGACTCATTAAAGCATGGCAAAAACATTGTTTCGAAAAAGGAAGAATGACAGGGCAGACAATAATAAACTCTGATGCCTAAATGGGTATACAGTCACCAATGGCATGAGACGGCAGCTGTATTGTGCTAAGTTACTACATATAGAAGTTGTCAATGGAATTTAGAAATGGCACACCAAAATCTCAAGGACTTAGATCACTGGATACACAAAGAAATGCAAAATGATGAGAAACAAGCTAAATACACAATCCACTGGTAACTTGTATTTTTTTCCCCACATGTAAGATTTTTATTCCAATTTGATTTGCATTTCAAAGGAAATTATAAAATGTATCCACTTTTTTTTTAAAGACAAAAATTTAATTATAAAACATGATAAACTTCCAGGTTAAAATTAGGCTGCTTGGAATAACAAACTCTTAAATCACCATTTTCCACCTCCACACCAAGAATAACCATCTAATCAACCATACTGTAACAGCAAGAGAGCACTGAGACTTGAGTAAATAGGAAAACTAAAGAGCTCTTCCAGCCCCAGACCATGAACATTTTTATGCCTTCTTATAGTGGTGAACGGCAACCACATCATCACCAAAAGTTAAGTCATAACCATTTCACCATACTTAACTTCTCTTATAAAATATGTTTCTTTGTCATCCCATTTCTGTATGTGAATGAGTTTGTCTCTATCCAGACTAACAACAAACTTGCAGTTTCTGTCATCTGTAGTGGTTTTATCAAACTCTTCTCCCAGATGGAAACTAACTTCTGTGTTCTTGAACATACTTCGAATCCTGATCACCACCTTTTGTCTCCTTGACTGATAATTACTGTTGGTTTGTTCACATTTCCCACCTGCCTAGTGACAAAGCCCATGCCTAGAGCCTTCTTCATGTACTCATCAAAGTTCTGTCAGCCAGCTTCCAAGAATTACAGAAAGCCTCCTCCATCCTTGGCCTTGCCCCACTTTAGAAACAGAAGTGAGGAGCTTCTGGTCTTATTGCCATTGCAGTCTGGTTTTTTTTTTTTTTTTTTCTTTGAGAGGGAGTCTCGCTCTGTCTCCTAGGCTAGAGTGCAGTGGCATGATCTCGGATCACTGCAACCTCTCCCTCCCAGGTTCCAGTGATTCTCCTGCCTCAGTCCCTCAAGTAGCTGGGATTACAGGCGCACTCCACCAAGCGAAGCTAGTTTTTCATATTTTTAGTAGAGACGGAGTTTCACCATGTTGGCCAGGCTGGTCTCAAGCTCCTGGCCTTGAGTGATCCACCCGTCTTGGCCTCCCAACGTGCTGGGATTACAAATGTGAGCCACTGCGCCTGGCCCAGTGTGCCATATTTTAAAACAGCTAAAATGAAAGTAAAAGAGAGTGTTAAGGAAATCCTGATGCTCAAAAAGCTCAGATTTTGGTTAAGCTGAGTTATGACTGTTAGCCTCCAGGATACAACCCAGTGGAAAATTATGCTGAAAAAAAACCAGATAGCATTTCTATAGCCTTTGACCACCAGGAACATCGTCCAAATGGTGGGCGACAAAACCATGATACTACTGGAAGCAGGGGTTATGTGTGAAGGAGTTATCTCGCCTTGTGAATTAGTATTCATCGGGTTCCTGAAGAACAATTAAGAAAATAGATCGTGAGAGTGACTAACTTGGAAGCAGTATCTTTGATTCTGAATGTTGCAGAATGAAGAAGTCTACTTGGGGTTGATGCAGGAACTACAACTTACTACTGAACAATCATAGATGGTTGTACATGATCCAAACACACAACAGATTGTTTCTAAAGGGACAGCTAGTCTGGTGGACTGGGTAAAAGCCATTGTAAAATTTGTTTACCCTGAAAAGGGAAATGGTCCTTCCCCTCCTTTAAATGCCAAGTGGCACTCCATACGTGACATAGCTGATAAGCTGCATACGCAAACCATCCTGGATTAACTTCATGGTCATCAAGATGTTTGTTCATCCTTAATATGCCCTTTAGATCATGGTAAATACTGTGACTAAAAGGGCCCCTCTATGACAGCATCTGATATAACTGCTGCAAAATCTATCAATGATCCAAGAAATGTGTTGGATTTGTTGTCTCAGCTTCTTACTATGGGTCTTACAGATGCTAAGAAAATAAGACTGAATCACAAGTGAACGGGTAAAGACAAAACAGACAGTCAAGGAAGTCCCAAGCAGGATGAAATTTTAAACGGTTACTAAGAGATGGGATGAATAAAACGGACACTGATGTTAACACAAAGGTCTTAATGCTGCATTATCAGAAGTTAGGCTTACCAATGGGAGCTCCTCTTAGTCCCCCAACACTGAAGGGCCCTAAACAAACACACTCTATGCACCCTAATTTCAAGCAATGCACCAAGCTGGGAGGCAAAAATGACAATGAAGAACCTCAGTTCAAATCATCAGAGGTGATGGGCTACCAAATTAATCAGGATGAGGACTGACACAGAACCAGGGTTTTTTTTTTTTAAGTAATCTCCAAGTAGGAACTGAAGGCCATAAGCACACCTGTAGGTACAATAGAAGGTAAAAAGGAAAGCTTCCAGGGGTTCCTGACACAAAATTCAGTGCCTCTGATTCCAAAACCTATTGTTAAAGTCCTAGCAGGGGCAATAATTAGAAAGGATATGAGGATGAAATGGTTGACAGGATTAAATTAAAATTTGGATGAAAATTAGTATGTTTGAATGAATCATGTGAAGTACTTGCATCCACATTACCTGAGTATGTTTTGGGGAAGGATATTATTCTGACCAGGGAAAGCTTCAGCTACTATACTGCAGAAAGCTTGCTAGTTTTTCCTTCAGTCAGAACATGCTAAATGAGAATCTATGGAACTTCCCCAGCTCACATAGGTTGTTAATTTGAAACAGTATCATGGTTGACCAAAAGAGATTTAGCACATTAATTAACAACATGTTCAACACTGGAGTGCTATTACCAACAAATTCTCTGTGTCGTGCATGAAAAAGGTGAATGACTCATGAAAACTCACAGCAGATAATCAAGACTTGAATAATGTAGTGTCATCTACAGCATCAGCAGTCTCTGACATGGTTTCAGAAGTTCTCAAAATAAAACAACCTAAAAGAGACATACTCAGCCAGACATAGTGGCTCACACCTGTAATCCCAGCACTTTGGGAGGCCAAGGCAGGAGGATCACTTGAGTCCAGGAGTTCGAGACTAGCCTGGGTAACAAAGTGAGACCCTGTTTCAATTTAAGAGAGAGAGAGAGAGAGAGAGAGAGACTGATTGTTATGCCAATACTTTTCCTTGGTCCCAATCTCAGGAAAAAACCAACTGCACTTTGCCTTCAAGTGGGAATGATCCCAATTTACACTTACGGCACTGCTACAGGTTTATCTGCACTCATCAGCTTACTATTATAATTTGTTTTGAAGGGATTTTGACTTGATACAGGTCTAGAATACAATAATATACTACAGTGATGACATGATGACGGTACCGGAAACCTAAGAACAAGCTAGGGCTGACCTGAAAATAGTGGGGGCTCACAGGAATACCACAGGCTAGAGGATAAATCCAGCAAATACCCCAGGGTCTACCAAACTGAAATTCTTACGAATAACCTGGGCAGGAACCACCCATAACATTCTACAGGCAACTAAAATTAAATTGCTGTTATTACATAACCATGAAAGTAAGCAAGAAGCATCCACTGCACCTGGTTTGTTTGAGTTTTGCAGAAGAAAAATTCTGTATCTGGGGACTAGTGCTAAATTCAATCCGTAAAACTACCTGAAAGAACATATATGAATGGAGACCTAAACTACAGCAGGCTATTATCTAAGTTGCAGTGGATCAATTAATGCCTTTGGGTCCTTATGATATACACTCAGATATGATTTTAGAAGTATCTGCAACTCATACTTAAACAGACTGGAGCTTATGGCAAAAAGCCCATGAATGCTGTCCAGCAGCAACCACTGGCATCGTGGGCCAGACAAGAAAGTATAGAACACATCATTAGAGAGACGATAAAAGAGAACACATCATTAGAGAGACGATGCTACTGGGCATTAACTGAAACTGTCTTTATGACTAAAGCATATAACATAATCCTAAAACTTAAAATACCCATGTCT
The DNA here is from genome assembly GCF_047675955.1 of Chlorocebus sabaeus. Classification (NCBI taxonomy): domain Eukaryota; kingdom Metazoa; phylum Chordata; class Mammalia; order Primates; family Cercopithecidae; genus Chlorocebus; species Chlorocebus sabaeus. The sequence continues at coordinate 81,530,485 of NC_132928.1, forward strand.
TGGGTAATGTCAGAGAAACACTCTAACGAGTGCCTGTAACAAAATGAAAATGGCTTAACAGGAATGTGCTGAGGAATGCAAGAAGATACTTACCATATTCGATAGAAGAAAATCTTTTTTTTTTTTTTTTTTTTTTTTTTTTTTTTTTTTTTTTTTAAAGACAGGGTCTCACTTTGTATCACCCACTCTGAATACTGTGGGGGCAATCACAACTCACTGCAGTCTTGACCTCCCAGGCTCAAGCAATCCCACATCTCAGCCAACTGAGTAGCTAGTATTACCAGGTGCATGCAACCACACCTGGATAATTTTTATTTTTTGTAGAGATGAGGGTCTCACTATGTTGCCCAGGCTGAGTGTGAACTCCTGGACTCAAGCGATTCTCCTGCCTTGGCCTCCCAAAATGTTGAGATTACAGCCATGAGTCATCACGCTTGGCCTCCTCTTTTCTTCTAGACCAACTTTGGAACCATCTGTGAAGCTACCAGATCCTATTGCCACATCCTACTTTTCAAATGTTAGTGTCTCACAAAGAGCTCTCACTGACCACCAAAAAGTGGTTTGTTTTACAGATGATGGCAGTTCAAAGGTAATCAGCCAGCATCCTGTTTGGAAGGCTGTCACACTATGAATGACTGATGTGAAACTGATCGAAGAACAAATCAGCTCAAAGGGCTCAGTTGTACACTGTTTTCCTTGCAATGATGGAAGAACTAAACAAACATAACCCTGATGTGTGGATGTACACCCATGAATGGGCTGTAGCCATTTGCCTGGCCATATGCTCAGGCTGATAGGCAGTGAAAAACTAGACTATTAAATGCATGTGCCAGGCATGGTGGCTCATGCCTGTAATCCCAGCACTTTGGGAGGCCAAGGCAGGTGGATCACCTGAGGTCAGGAGTTTGAGACCAGCCTGACGAACATGGTGAAACCCCGTCTCTGCTAAACACAAAAAGTTAGCCAGGTGTGGTGGTGAATGCCTGTAATCTCAGCTACTTGGGAGGCTGAGGCAGGAGAATCTCTTGAACCTGGGAGATGGAGGTTGCAGTGAGCTGAGTTTGTGTCATTGCATTCCAGCCTGGGCAACAAGAGCGAAACCCCATCTCAAAATAGATAAATAAATAAAATAAATAATAAATGGTTGGATTACTAATGAGGCATGGCTCTATGAGAAGCATTATGGGAATTTAAGGAGTGAATTAAAGTAGGACATGTTGATGGTCATCAAAACAACTTCTTTCAGGATCAGGAGATGATTGGAACCAGCAAGTGGATGTCCCAGCATGCTTGTCTGAGGTGGCTATCTGGGTCCCCAAAATGAGTAGATATGGGAGATATGCAGCAATGCAGAGATGGGCTGGCCAGTGATGTATTCCTTTTGTACCCTCTGATGCACAAAATTCCAGAAAGAGCCATCCTGTCTGCCAGAAAGGGAGAGAGACTGCAGATGACTATGGCATATATTCCCAAGAAAAAAGTCCCCCCACTCCCATACATAGTTGGCAAGTACACTACACTGAGCTACTGCCACTATCCCCAGGAGACTATAAATGGTCATTCTTGGAAATAGACATTTACACTGGATTGAGCTTTGCATAACCAATGGTAGATACAAAAGCTCAAAATACTGTAAGATGACTGGAACAGAAGGTACTGCGCCTTATCATATCAAATAGACGTATCATGTCAGATATCATCCTCAGAGTAACAGTCTGATAGAGAATAGGAACGGGAAATAGAAACATTTGTTGGCTAAACAAATGTATGCTTCACAAATGTATGCTCACACTCAACCTGAGGATGGCTAAAGGAAGGTCCCTGCTCCATAGATTCCTCCACTTTTCTGGACATGGGGAGGAAGGGGTAGAGGAGCATGATGTTATCACTACAGAATTTTTAGCTACATCACCTCAACTTTCCTTTCTCCTACATAATGCAGTGGTCCTGGGAGTTGCAAGACAATTGTGGATGCCCAAAGCAGGAATGATCCCTAAGCAAGAAACTCTAATTAGACTTTTCAACCATTATTCCAGAACTCCTAAGGGCCTAATGGGATGGACTGTGCCTTCACCACATGTGGAGCTAACAGTGAATGCAGCTGCACTGCCTAGTAGTCAAGAGAGTCCTCTAGCTCGGTAACTATGCAATTCAACTCTGAAAGAATATGAAGGCACTGGGGAAGAGGCACTTAGTAGACTACTATTACTGCAGGCAATCTGATTCAGATATCCCTTCCAAAGGTGGAAAAGTTCACATTTCTGGGTACCTGACTGTATTCATTTCCTGTGGCCTCTATAATAAAACACCACCAAAACTTGATGGCTTAAAACAACAAAAACTTGGCCATGCGCGGTGGCTCACACCTGTAATCCCAGCACTTTGGGAGGCCGAGGTGGGCAGATGACCTGAGGTCGGGAGTTTGAGACCAGCCTGACCAACATGGAGAAACCCCATCTCTACTAAAAATACAAAATTAGCCAGGCCTGGTGGCACATGCCTGTAATCCCAGCTACTCAGAAGGCTGAGGCAGCAGAATCCCTTGAACCCAGGAGGCAGAGGTTGCAGTGAGCCGAGATCGTGCCATTGAACTCCAGCCTGGGCAATAAGAGCGAAACTCCATTTCAAAAAACAAAACAAAACAAAACAAAACAAAACAAATCACAAAAAATTTCTCATAGTTCTGGAGACCAGAAGTACAAAATCAAGACTGGCAGAGACATGATCCCTCCAGAGGCTCTGAAGAAGAATCCATTCCATGCCTTTCTCTTAGTTTCTGGAAGCTGCTGGCAGTCCTTGACATTTCCTGGCTTGAAGCTGCATCACTCCAACCTCTGCCACCTTTATATCACCTTCTCCTCTATGTAGGTGAAATCTCTATTTGCATCACTCCAACAAGGACGTTTCTCATTAGATTTAGGTCCCTCTCGGATAAGCAAGGATGATCTACTTAAGATTCTTAACTTAATTTTATCTGCATAACTATATATGCATACACCCTTTTTCCAAATAAAGCAAGAGTTAATAGGTTCCAGGGAATAGGATGTGAACATATTATTTTAGGGGCTACCACTCAACCCACTATAGTTCATTCCATCCTAACATTCACCCCATCCCAATATCCCCAAAAGTCTCAAAAGTCTCAACCAATACAGTATCAAGTCTAAGTCCAAAATCTCATTTAAGTATCATCAGCTCACAAGTCCCAAGTGTTATCATTCAATCAGGAATGGGTGAGACTCTGTACATAATCCATCCTGGGACAAAATTCCTCTAAATCTGTGGACCTCTCACACTAGAAAACAAGTTATCTGCTTCCAAAACACAATGGTAGAAAGGCCTAGGATAGATATTCCAATTCAGAAAGGGAGAAGATGGAAGAAATAAAAACATCACTGATTCCAAGCAAGTTCTAAACCCAGCAGGGGAAATTCGATTTCAAGGTCTATAACTAATCCTCAGTAATTTGCATTTCTATCCTCTAGGCCCATGGTGGCTCCATCAACTTCTGCCTTTGCAACCCTGATGGCTCCATCACCCTCTGTCTCTGGCCGCCAATTCATTCTTGTTGTTTTGTTTTGTTTTTTTTTTAAACTATAACATGCTTTCAGCTGACATCCATCAACTATAGCATTTCTTTTACAATGACAGGGTTTTTAACATTTTCAGTCTGTTCTGTAACCATACTTGAGTCTTTGGTGCTTTGTCTTTTGATAAATTCTAAAAACTGAACACTAATTTGGTGTTTGCGATGGTATAAGTAAATGAATATTATTCATGGGACAACCAAATAGCATGGTCAGACCTGTAATGAAGGAAAGGTTACACTACATCAATAGACCTGGGTTTCTCAAGAAACAATGTTTCATGTCTCAACCAAATAGCCTTTTTTCCCTCCCCCATACAGGCATACTTCAGGTTTCATTCCAGACCACCACAACAAGAGTATTGCAATAAAACAAGTCACACTAACTTTGTGGTGTCCCAGTGCATATAAAAGTTATGTTTACACTACACTATACTGTAGTCTATTAAGTGTGTAACAGCACTATGTCTAAAGAAATGTACATACCTTAATTTAAAAATACTTGATTGCCAAAAAAGGCGAAGGGTCATCTGAGCCCTCAGCAAGTCGTTATCTTTTTGCTGGCAGAAGGTCTTGTCTTGATGCTGATGGCTGCTGAGTGATCAGGGTGGCAGTTGCCAAAGGTGAGAGTGACTGTGGCAATTTCTTTTTTTTCTTTTTTTTCTTTTTTTTTTTTTGAGACGAAGTCTTGCTCTGTCACCCAGTGGCACGATCTTGGCATTCAAGCAATTCTCAAGCCTCAGCCTCCCGAGTAGCTGGGATTACAGGCACCCGCCACCACACCCAGCTAATTTTTGTATTTTTAGTAGAGACAGGGTTTCACCATGTTGGCCAGGCTAGTCTTGAACTCCTGACCTCAAGTTATCTGCCTACCTTGGCCTCCCAAAGTGTTGGGATTACAGGCATGAGCCACCATGCCCGGTGTGGCAATTTCTTAAAATGAGAAAACAATGAAGTTTACCATATTGGCTTTTTCTTCCAAGAAAAGTTTCTCTTTCTCATGCCATGCTGCTTACCCACAACAAAACTTTCTTCACAATTGGAGTCAATCCTTTCACAACCTGCCACTGCTTTATCAACTAACTTTATGTAAGATTCTAAATCCTTTGCTGTTATTTCAGCAATGTCCGTGGCATCTTCTCAAAAAGTAGATTCTATCTCAAGAAACCAGTTTATTTGCTCAACCATAAGAAGCAAATCCTCATTTGTTCATGTTTTATCATGGGCCTGATAAAATTCAGTCCTATCTTCAGGCCCCACTGCTAATTCTAGTTCTCTTACTATTTCTACCACATCGGCAGTTACTTCCTCCACTGGAGTCTTTAACTCCTCGAACTCATCCACGAAGACTGGAATCAACTTCTTACAAACTCCTATTAATGTTGATATTCTGACCTCCTTCCATGAAGCCTGAATGTTTTTCAAGACATCTAGAATGGTGAATCTTTCCCAGAAGGATTTCAATTAACTTTCCCCAGATCTATCAGCAGAGGAATTACTATCTATGGCAGTAATTACTATCTATTACAAAATGTATTTCTTAAATAATAAGACTTGAAAGTTGAAATAATGGGTTGCAGAATGGACATTGATAATGAGCTGCAGAACTGACACTCGGTCAGCAGGCATAAAAACAACATTCATCTCCTTGTATATCTCCATCAGAGCTTTTGCATAACTGGTGCATTGTCAATGAGCAGTAATATTTAAAAAGAAATCTTTTTTTCTGAGCAAGTCTCCACAGTGGGCCTAAAATATTCAGTAAAACATACTGTAAGCAGATGTGTTTGTCATCCAAGCTTTGTTGCTTTACTGATAGAGAACAGGCAGTGCAGAGTTACCATAATTCTTAAGGGCCCTAGGATTTTTGAAATGGTAAAGGAGCAATGGCTTCAACTTAAAGTCACCAACTGCATAGCCACTACTGAGAGAGTCAATCTGCCCTTGGAAGCTTTAAAGCCAGGCACTGACTTCTCCTTTCTAAGAAAGTCCTAGGTTCATCTACAAGGAAAATCTGTGGTTTCGTGTAGTCATCTTCAACAATTATTTTGCCAGATCTCTGGATAACTTGCTGCAGCTTCTGTGTCAGCACTTGTGGTTTCACATTGCACTTTTATGCTATAGAGATGGTGTCTTTCCTTAAAGCTCACACACCAACCTTTCCTAGCTTCCAACTGTTCTTCTGCAGCTTCCTCACCTCTCTCACCCTTCAAAGAATTGGGAGAATTAAGGCCTTGCTCTAGATTAGGCTTTGGCTTAAGGGAATATTGCAGCTGGTTTGATCTTCTATCAAGACCACTCGAACTTTTTCCATATCAGTAATGAGTCTGTTTTGCTTGTTTATCATCAAATACAAGGGATCCCTAATAAGATTATCGAAGACTTCTCATCAGAAACACCGAAGGCCAGAAGGCGATTGGTTGATACATTCAAAGTGCTGAAGGAAAACAAGTAAAGCAAGAATCCAGCAAAATTATCTTTCAAAAATGAGGGAGGTATTAAGATAGTCCTAGGTAAACAGAAACTGAGGGAGTTCATTAGCACTGGACCTGTATTACAAGAAAAGCTATAGTGAGTCCCTTCAGGTTTAAATATAAACCTGTGACTTTAGACAGTCACTTAAAGCCAGATGAAGAATTAAAGATCTGGTAAAGCTAAATACATAAAAATTATAAAAGCTAGTATTACTGTAAGTTTGTGTTGTAATACCACTTTTTGTTTTCTACATGATTAAAGAGACTCACGCATTAAAAAATTAGTAGTCTCGTTTTTGGACACACAATGCATAAAGATGCAATTTAAAGACACCACCAATTGAAAGGGCTGAGTACAGAATTGTAAAGAAGTAGAGTTTTTGAGGGTTAGTAAAGTTCAGGTGGTATAAATTCAAATTAGAGTACTATAACTTCCTCCAATTGAAAGGAGTGAGTACAGAATTGTAAAGAAGTAGAGTTTTTGAGGGTTAGTAAAGTTCAGGTGGTATAAATACAAATTAGAGTACTGTAACTTCAGGATATTAAATATAATCTATACAAAGAAAATAGCTATAGAATATACACAACAGGAAATGAGAAGAGAATTAAAATGTTTCACTCAAAAATCAACCACAAAAGAAGGCATTTATGTAGAATCAATTAAACACAAAAGAAGGACAAAAAGCAATGAGGCATATAGAAAATAAATAGCAAAAAGACAGAAGTAAGTCCTTATCAGGACTCACTTTAAATGTAAATGGATTAAACTCTCCAATCAAAAGAAAGAGACTGGGAAAGTCGATTAAACAAACAAACAAAAAGCACGATCCAACTCCATGCTGTCTCCAAAAGCCAAAAACAGGGTAAAAGTGAAAGAGAAAAAAAAAAAAATTTCCCTTATCAGTGGAGGATATGTTTCAAGCAGTTCCCCTTATCAGTGGAGGATATGTTTCAAGCAGTTCCCCTTATCAGTGGAGGATATGTTTCAAGATCCCAGTAGATGCCTAAAACCATGGATAGTACCAAATTCTATAAAGTCATTCCTTGATACCCATGGGAGATTGGTTTCAAAATCCCCCTGCAGATAATAAAATCCACAGAAGCTCAAGTCCCTAATATCAAATAGCATAGTATTTGCATATAATCTATGCACATCTTCCCATATTATTTCTGAGTATTTTAAATCCACATTGGTTGAATCCATGGATGTAGAATATGGAGCGCCAACTGCATATACCATGTTTTTTTCCTATACATACTACGTATGATAAAGTTTAATTTGTAAATTAGGCACATCCTTTATAAATGGATATTAAAGTAGATTAACAGCTACTATTAAAAGTAAATTAACAACAAAATAAAATAGAAAAATTATAACAATATATTGTGATAAAAGTTATTGTGATGTATGTGGTCTCTCTCTCAAAATATCTTATTTTACTATACTCATCTATATTTAGGCTGTGGTTGATTCAGGATAACTTAAACTATGAAAAGCAAAACTGCAGCTAAAGGGGGTACTACCATAGTAACCAAAAGAGAAAACGGGTAGCTATATTAATATCAGACAAAACAGACTTTAAATGAAAAGGCCAGAAAAGACCAAAAAATATTATTAATAAAAGAGTTAATAGAGCAAGATATAACAATTATGAACACTTACATACCTAATAACAAGACCATCAAAATATATGAGGCAAAAACTGAAAGAACTGTAGAAAGCAATGACCATTTTACATTAATAGTTGGAGATTTCAACACCCTACACTCTCAATAATGAATACAACAACCAGACAGAAATAAGTAAAGCAATAGAAGACTTCAACAACTCAATGAAGCAATTAAATCTAAGAGATATACACAAAATGCTCTATTAAAGATACACAAAATACTCTACCTAACAACAGACTCTACAGTATTTTCAAGTGCACAGGGGACATTCTCCAGGATAGACCATATGTTGGATTACAAATTAAGTCTCAACAAACTTTAAAAGACAAATACAAAGTATCTTCTCCAACTACAACATGAAGTTAGAATAATATAAAGAAAATAAGAAAATTCCCAAATTTGTAGAAATTAAACAACAGACACAATCAATGACAAAGGAAATTAGAAATACTTTGAGACGAATGAAAACACAAACACGACAGACTAAAATTTATGGGATGCCGCAAAAGCAGTGCTAAGTGAGAAATTCAAAGCCATAAATGCTTAAACTAAATAAGAGAGATCACAAATCAACAATCTATAACTTAAGGAACTAGGAAAAAAATAAACTAAACCCAAAGCAAGCAGAAGGAAAAATAAATAAATAAAGATTAAAGCAAAGACAGATAAAGTAGAGAAAAATCAACAAAGTCAAAAGTTGGTTCTTTGAAAAGATTAACGAAACTGATAAACCTTTAGCTTAATTGACTAAGAATGTATAAGGAATGAGGAAAATAGAAAATCACCATTAGAACACAACAGTAATAAATTATTATGGGCAAAATCCACTGATATGGATGTTAAAATTAGTACATAAAAGTTTAAGAAAAAATACGTTATTTATATAGTCTCAGAGTATTTCCTCTAAGATACTACTTAGTTTTGAATGGAAAAATAGCAACTTTAAAGTGAAGAAACACAGTAGACACCACTGTAGTCAAGCAATCAAAGTTAACATCACCAGTAAAAAGGTATCAACATCATTTCTTCCCTGATATGTTGCTCTGAGAAGGGCAGGCACATCAGGAACCAAATCCCAGGTCTTGTCACACCCCACATCTTCATAGTGTTAATCATTTTGCTATAAATGAGCATATTTTCTATCAAGAAATGATAAACAGAGTTGTTGGGAGAAAGCAGCAGGGTACTACATCAATCAGAATAGTCTATCATTTGTGAAATATACCCAATTCTGTAGGGTTACTCAGAAAAGTTAAGTAGTGAGATAAGACAGTATCTAATAGGATATTCCCCAGTCTGATGAATAGAAATTAAATAGTGGGATACAAGTGTGGCTAGTATATAAAAGAAAAAAACAGAATGGAACAGATATTTACTGATGCTTGATACACAGTAGGTAGTAATAATACACAGTAGATATTAAATAATTATAGCAAAAATTTATAACAATAGCATATTTTCATTTGATTTGTAATTTAATTTATTAAGTTTATTTAATAGTGATGGCATGTACTACTACACTTATCTATTCATTTAACCCTGAAAATAACCATATGAGGCAGGTACTACTATTAGCTCCACTCTACAGATAAGAAAATAAAGTCATGAAAAGTTGGATCACTTACTAAGCGGCAAAACCTACCCGACATTATACTACCTCCCAGAAAATATCACTTAATTAATAATAAGTGCCAGCTAGGATGCTAAATACCTTACATATCCTAATCCTCAAAATATTCCTGTCCAGAGGTTTTATTATATCAATTTAAATGAAAAAAACTAAGGCTCTGATTGGCTGCCCAACACACTGCAAGGTATTTAGCACATTTGGCTTCTACCTGGTAACTGTCAGAAGTATCCCTCCTCCTCAGTTACTGTGATAAGTAAATACGTGCCCCCCGTGAACATTTCCAAATGCCCCTAAGACAGCAGTACTTCCCCAAAGTACTGCTTTAAAAATTACTGGTTGTTAAAGACTATTAGGTGAGATGTGAACCTAGATGTGTATGACTCCAAAGTCAATGTTCTTTCCAATAGGGCTACTGACTTGTAAAGGAGTTGACATCAAAACAAATGTACAAAGATGGGGAAACAAAGTTTCACAATGTGTATGGGGCAAAACACTCCAGATGAGGAAGCTATAGTTGCAAATAACTGGAAGTTAAAGTAGTCCATAAAGTATAACAGTGATTTATGTCATTTGTTGAATTAAGTAAGACATAAAGCAATTTGTAAAGTATATCTCCTGAGGGAATTGGGATTTTGTTCAGAACTCTGAGTGAGAACTGACATCATTAATATGTTATTTATTTAAAAACGTCTAAGCTGAATAAAGGTATGGGGGTGGGAAGTAAGTCTTCCTAAAATAATTTAATTTCACCATTCTAGTATTTTCAACTCTATTTAGTATGTTTTTCCATTCGGTGTTATATAAGCTTTAGAATTTATTAGTAAAAATCATCTACACTACTCTAGTCAATCTTAATAAGAAATTCAGGACAATAGGGGAAAACATTAAAAAGCAACCCTAGTATAATTACGATATAGACCACAAAACATTCTCCCAAACACACAAACATAAACATTTCTATTTCCTCAAGAGAATAGCTTTAGTATGTAATACACAGATATTATAAATGTCTGAAAACTTGTAAAATTACAAATATGAATACACAAAAATTACTGTAGCAGTAGTCTACAACCATATTTTGGTTGTTTAATGGAACTTGCATACATTAGCATGTAAATTCATGAGCCCACAAACACATGTACACTGCAAACAAAAATTTAGTAATCAACTTTAATAATCAGTTACCTTTGCAATAATGACTTCTTTCTTCAGAATCTTCATAGCATAATATTTTCCACTTGCCTTCTCTCGAACCAAAATAACTTTCCCAAAAGTGCCTTTACCTAGTAGTTTCAAATAGTCAAAATCATTCATTGTCTGAAAAATACAAATTAAAAAAATATAATATGAAGTATTTGATGCAATTTATTTGTTAGCATATAAGTATGTGTTTGCAATATCCACTCAAAAACAAATTTTACCAATTTATAAGTACATTTAAATGAAAAAGAATCAGACTGGCATTGGCTGTCTCATTAGCAACCATGGATGCTGAAAATAATTTAAGCAGTTCTCAGATGTTGGAGAAAATGATTTTGAAACTAGAATTCCTCAGCCAAATTATCAGTTATGTAAAAGGGCAAAGGAGGAAAAAAATTATTTTCACTCATTTTTAAGGACTCAAGTTTTCAAGGATTTAGTAGTGCTGCTACCCCCAGAAAATGTGATAATCAAAAATGTTCCACACAAACATTTCCAAATATGCCTAAAAAAGCAATGCTTTGGAAGGAGCTATCTGAGAGTTTACTCTAGCAAAATAAAGATAAAATCCAAGACAGAGAGAAATATAGGATATATTCATAAGCAATGTTGAGAACTTCGTATACTTCAGTTAAAATAAATCAAAGAAAGCAGTTGTTATTCCTGAGAGAGTACTTGATGCAATTCAGAACAGCAAGGCAGGGAGCCCTAAGAAAAGTATCTTTAATTAATCTGCCTGTTTTCAGTTTCACTTCTCCTTCTTAAGTCAGGTAATTCTGAGAATTTTGCCAAGCACATGTGCACTTGTTCTCTACAGTCTCCTCTGTGTACTCTTTTCCTGCTCTGCTCTATCAACATTCTTCCAGAAACTTACAAACTTTTGAAAGCACTGGTGCCCTAAAGCCCCTCCCCGACCCAGCTTTTCATTTTTGTGGACTTGCCTCCTTTCGAAATTCTTTTACTTTCATATTAATAGGTTTTTTCACAGAAGAAAAGGTGATTGTATATGATCAGTTTACTTAAATTTAAACTCAGTTTAGAGGTTTATAAATATAAAAACAAGTATTTGGGTTTTATCTTGAAATTACAAGTCATTGAAAATTTTAGTGCCTTTTATAACTTTTTTTTTCTGTTCATCATTTATCTAAAGTAAACCTGAGAAATGTTCCAAATCAATGGCTTCAGCTTCTACCTTAACTTAAAAAAAAGCAAGTTAACCCAAAAGAATTAGAAGAAAATGGTAAAAATCAGAGCAGAAATCCATTAAATTTTTAAAAGAAAAACAGTAGAGAAAAAAATCAGTGAAACCAAAAGCTAGTTCTAAAACATCAATAAGAATTGATAGGCCTCTGGCCAGGTTGGTCAGAAAAATAAAGAGAGAAGACACAAATTACCAATATCAGGAATGACAGAGGTAGCATCACTACAGATTTTACAGATATTAAAAGAAACTAAGAGAATATAAATGGCATTTTGACAATAAAATTGACACCTTTGATGAAATGAACAAATTGCTAGAAAGTCTCAAGCTATGAAAGCTCACCTAAGAAGAAACAGATAATTTGATAACCCCGTATTTATTAAGAAAAACTGCGTTTGTGGTTAAACACTTTTCACCAAAGAAAACTCCAGGCCCAGATGGTTTCACTGGTGAATTCTACAAACATTTAATGAATAAATAACACCAATTTTATACAAACTCTTCCTGAAAATTAAAATGAGGAATACTTCTCATTCATTCTGAGACAAGTATCATCCTGATACTGAGATAGGAGGGTGGCAGGTCTGGTTTCATAAGATGCAGGACACAAAGACCCTGCTGGAAAAACAGGATATGGTAAAGAAGCCAGTCGAAACTCACCAAAACCATGATGGCTATGAAAGTGCCTTCTGGTTGTCCCCAGTGTTCATTATACATTAATTATAATATATTATCTTGCCAAAGGAACCTCCCATCAGTGCCATGACAGTTTACAAATGCCATGGCATCTCGGGAAGTTACCCTGTATGGTCTGAAAAGGGGGGAAACTGTCAGTTCTGGGAATTCCCTGCCCCTTCACCAGAAAATCTACCCCTTGTTTAGCATATAATTAAAAAATAACCACAAAAATAGCCAACCAGTCAACCAGTAGCCTTCAGGGCTGCTCTGCCTATGGAGTAGTCACCTTTTATTCTTTTACTTTCTTAATAAACTTGCTTTCACTTTATTCTGTTGCTTGCTCTTGAATTCCTTCTTGTGTAAAGCCAAGAACCCATGTGGTCTCCCAGGCTGAAAGCCAATTTTTTAACAATACCAAAATTAGAGGAAAATAATGCAAGAAAACCACATGCCAGTATCTCTCATGTATCTTATATACAAATTCTTAAAATTTTAGAAATTAATGCCTACATTTACTTTCAACATTTTTTGCTGTTCATAATTTTGATAATTTTCTCCAAATGTCAAATTACAGTGTCTTACATTCAATAATATCTCTAGTTCAAAGGAAAACATAAAGTAGCAAAGAGACAGCAGGGAAAATAATAAGATATATTAATTCAACTAAAAATCAAACATGTAGCTCTAAATATCAAATATGGTAAATCAGCTAGTGTCGTTTGAACAAATAATAGGTAATATTAGATAGATTTAATTGCATTAATAGAATGGAAAAAATCAAGGAATACTACATAACAAGCTATTTATGCTAGGTAGTCTGCAAAGATGGCTGCCACAAATTCCAATTTCTCCCTGTATGCACATTCTACTCTTCCATAAAGGGGTGGAGTCAACTTTCTCTCTCCCTGGGCTATCTCTGTATCTTGCTTTGAACACATAATATGATCAAACTGATACTATGCCAGTAACAGACAAAGCCGTTAAGGCTGGCAGTTTATGCGTTCTCTCTCGGAAAGCTCTAGAAAGTCAGCTCTAATGCTGTTAGTTAGTCCACGTTATCCTGGAGAGAGAGGCCATATGGAGAGACCTTGGAAGAAAAATTACCACTCCGAGAGAGGCCAAGTGGAGGAGAACCAACACACCACAACCAACAGTCAGCACCAAGGCCCCAGACACGTAAGGAAGGTATTGTTGGATTTTCCAGCCCACCCATGTATCAGCTGTAGGCAGCTGCTTGAGAGCCACGCACGCAAGAGCAGCAGAACGGCCCCAACTACACAATCATGAGATATTTACATGGCTATTGTTTTAAGACATTAAATTTTGAGGTAGTTTGTTCCACAGTATGAGGGTTAATACCGAGCGTCAATTTGATTGTATTGAAAGATGCAAAATACTGATCCTGGGTGTATCTGTGAGGGTGCTGCCAAAGGAGATTAACATTTCAGTCAGTGGGCTGGGAAAGGCAGACCCACCTTAACCCGGGTGGGCATCATCTAATCAGCTGCCAGTGTGGCTAGAATATAAAACAGGCATAAAAATGTGAAAACGCTGGACTGGCTTAGCCTCCCAGCCTACATCTTTCTGCCGTGCTGGATGCTTCCTGCTCTCGACTCCAAGTTCTTCAGCACTGGGACTCAAACTGGCTTCCTTGCTCCTCAGCTTGCAGATGGCCTACTGTGGGACCTTGTGACTGTGGGAGTTTAATACTCCTTAATAAGCTCCATACACACACACACACACACACACACACACACACACTATTAGTTCTGTCCCTCTAGAGAACCCTAATACATATGGCAAGTAACTCAGAAACATTATCTTCATAACCAGGCCAGAATGTCAATTTATTGCTCAAAGTTTCACTTGGACAGTATGTTCCTCATTTTTTATTTAAAAGCACTAGAAAATAATACTTGCTGTGCCCTATTACTAAATAGCATAGAAAATGAAACTGAATTATTGGTGGGGTAAAAATTAGAAAACAATTTGTAAAATCCTTTATGACATTTTCAGATGAAAGGCAATATTTAATTATAAAATTTTACTATATTTTGTAAGAATTGCAATTCTTGACTGGGTGTGGTGGCTCAATTTGAAAGGCCAAGGCAGGGGAATCACTTGAGGGCATGAGTTTGAGACCAGCCTGGGCAACATGGCAAAACCCTGTCTCTACAAAAAAATACAAAAATTAGCCAAGTGCGGTGTCAGGTGCCTGTAGTTCCAGCTACTTGGGAGGCTGAGTTGGGAGGATCACCTGAGCCTGTGAAATCAAGGCTGCAGTAAGTCATGATTGTGCCTCTGCACTCCAGCCTACGTGATGGGAGTGAGACCTTGTCTCAAATAAAAATAAATAAATAGTAGTAAAATTGCAATTCTTAGGGCAATGAGGTTAAAAAAGAAAAAAAGTATGACAGCCTTCACTCTGAACTTCACAGCTTGTCAGTTTGACTCTCAATCTTTTTTTAGAAAAAGGGAATTAAGGGAACTTACATAGAAATTATTATTAGTTAAAAAGCACTGTATGTGATAAAATCAGAAACAGATTTCACATCTATTTTGACAAAACTTGAGGAAATTAAAAAGGTAAGGTATCTTTGCTATCAAATGCTCATGTTCAGAATGGTACACACAATAATTGTGCAGTCTTCACAAATGAAATGTAAGCTATTACAAAATGTTTTGTTCTTCTGAATGATGTTATGGAAAAAGATACAGTAAGTCTTTAATGAAAAAAACAGGAGTATGAATACTCTCCAGAAAAAAAATCCTCCTCCAAAGCTTGATCTTAAGAATTTATTGGGGAAATATTTTACAGTTATACTCTTCCCTTTACATGTTTACATGGCTGTTTCAGGTTAAGAGATACAGGGGTATACATAACAAGTGCTTAATAAATGTGTTCAAATCAGGCACGCCAGAATATAAGACATTGTCTAGACCACAGATTAGATTAAAAATAAACATATAATCAATGAGAAACATAAAGAACTTCTAAGAATACCACAGTATTAGCATATTTGGTCAAAAAAGATAAATTCCAGATACATTTACAATGTAACAGCAAAACCAAGTAGGTAAAAAGAGAACAGCTCTGATGAAGTTCACTCCTCTGCCTCCATCTCTGCCCACTTCTTCCGGCGCTCTTTCTCATGAGAAGAGGTGGAGCTAATGTTATTAGTCAACTTCCACATTGGTTATATCACTTCTCCCTTTTAAATAAGCAGATTCATGCAGTGTGAAATCATGAGATTTCAGCAGGTCTGGCCATTGTCTTTTTTTCCTTCTCTTTTTCTCTGGATACTAGCCATTGGTATGAGTTACTGCAGCCAGGAATTAGGTGATACAATCCCAAGAACTGGAGTCAAACGTAATGGGAAAGCAGAAGGCACTGCTTATACTTTAAATGTAAATCATGAGATTACAGCCAGTTGATCCCAGAGAGGCCTATGCTAGTCAGTTAAAAATTAAGCAGAACTTTGACTCTCACTTGGCTTTTTATCCTTTGATGCTATGCCCCTTCACGTACTTGACAAGGCATACGAGAATGGTAGCTTGGTTGACCAAGATTAGGCACTTCTGGGTTCTCTAATCAAATTCCTTTGAAACACTATCTTTTAATTAAAACACAGAACCACATTTTCTTTTAATTCAAACACAGAAGAGCACTTAAATCTGTCTGTGAGGCCCTTGCCTCTTTATCTACTACCCAACATCCTTCCTTTCCAAGTGAGTTTTTAACTGGCAGAGCAGACACTGTGGCGACAAACTACCACTAAGGGAGGTAATGAACCCTATTTCATGCAAGAAATAGCAGTCTGACGACTCTCACCATAGTCACCATAATCAGTACCTATTTTTTAAATCCTATGCCATTTGACAAAAATTAAAGAAGGAAATATATCCTATAAATTATTAGAACAATATTCTTATTTCAGAATGTGTAGTTAAAGTATTAAAAATAATCCAAACTTCTGCAATTCTTTGCATGATAATTGATATACATAAGGGTATAGTTCTAGAATCATTTATGTTATGAAAATGACAGTAGTATTTTACCGCTTGAGGCTAAGTCATTAGGACCGTTATGGAGTTAGTAGTGGTACAAATGTTCTATTTCTGCACTAACTTCTGCAGTAATTTAGAACTATTTTAAATTATTTCAAAAAAGATAACAGAACTTCAAACATTTAAGATCTTTTAATTGTATACTGTAACACGTCAACATACAGCTTCTTTCTTTTTCTTGGTTCATGTATCTTGAGCCTCTCTAATCTCTATAATTGTTATGCTTATAATGAAGTTATATTAGAAACAAAATTATGCAGATATTCTCTTACGATTATACTCTGTTTCTCAAAATATTATGAAAAACTGTCCTTATATGACATTTGGATATTAGTTAATTTCAATTTATAATAAAGCTTGTAAACTCTTAGAAAAATCAGTAGAACTTTAGTATTATAACATAGTGCTAGAAACTGAGGACTTTAGATCTTACTGCCTGGGTTTAAGTACTGGTTCCCACCCTGTGTGTAATTATGGGGAAAATTTCCTAATCTTTCCACCCTTTATTTCCCTTAACTATAAAATGGGAAGAATCATAATGGCACTCAACTTATAGTTGAAGTTCAAAATGAAAAAAAATGTTTTAAGTATTTATGTAATATGTGCTCAATAAATATTAGCTATTAAAGTTAGCTACTATTCTTTGTCCACATAAAGATTAACCATAAACATCACTCTAAAACAGATTCTCTTAGAATTTTTTACTCTAACTGAGTCTCCAAAAATAAAAACTCATAGAAGTATTTTGAATTTGAGGTTCAATTACTTAACCATATCTGATTTATACCATTCTTTATTTCATTTCATTTTAAATGAAATAATTTACATATGTACAAAAGAAGCTTTCTTAACTCTGAGTAGGTAGGTGAGTGTAGCTAGACTTTGTTTTTCTTTTTTGCAATGACAAAGGAACAAGGCAGGTTAAATTGACATAAAAGAAAAGAGGGATTCAGTTCAACAAACAAATAGAGAAGAAATCTACAATGAAGACAGAAAGGGATTTCAGACATTTGGCCCAGATGAAGTATAGAATGTTATTCTTATTCACATAAGGAAAGGATAATTAATTTTATGTTGTGACTGTATAACTTCCCCAAGTCCACAAGTTTAACATGGAAAAGGGAGGATATGAACTCAGGCAGTCTATCTCCAAAGAGTTCTTAATCACTGTGCTAATACCAAATTTCATGGATAATACCTTGAAAATTTGTATTTTCTTACTTGAAGATTAATTAACAATCTATTAAACCAAATATATTCTAAAGTTATAAACGGCAAGCTTATCTCAACACCTCTATCTTTAGATTAATCATGAAAATATCATTTTTATAATAAGGAAATTGCTTTTCAATTTTCTATAGCAATGAAAAACAAAATTTATATTTCTCATAAAAATATAAATTGGTACTTATTATGCTGGAGCACTGAGAGAAGGAAAAGTCTATTTCCCTACTGGCTCAGAAGCAGCCATTAAATAAGCGTTATTATTTCCAAGACTGTTCACTTTCCTGCTGACTTTACTATGACTGAGGGCACCAATCAGAAAGTACACCTGAGCCATTATTGCTCATGCTTTTCAGGCGAATATGAAATGCAAAGTGGAAAGGAACAAATCATCAGGGAAAACATTTTATTACAAAGTTTCTAAACCTGTATTAAAAATAATAAGGAACAATGCAAATTATAAAGCAGTATGACGGCACATCAGTCACACATGTGCCCTATCAGCATTCAGCGCTACAGTGCTGAATCACTGAAACGATGTTCTCACTGAAACGATGTTCACCTACCTGGTTTTCAACAACAACAAGTCTTTCAGATTCATGTGAATGAAACCCACCAATATATTTACGTATCATAAGAAAATTGGTTGACATCTTTCTGCAAATGGTAGTTTTTAGTATGTTTCTTCCAGACAAACGAATGCTGTGCTGGGAATAAGTTATTATTTTCTACCTTTCTTTTATGATGGGTTGTAGAAGCATCCATCTCTTCCTCTCCTATATTATCAATTTGTGAAGTTGGACTACAATTCATTCTCTCCTCTTCTTGCCTCTGCAGTCTGTCCGCTACAGCCTGGATAGCTTCTGTCCATTCTTCCCTACAAAAATGAGTAAAATGTCCCATTAATAGACGATGGCAAATGATTTAAATATTTTCCTTTTATAAAATACGAAATAAATACAAATGAAATCTATTTGGAGATCAAACACACACAGTACACATAAGCACACACTCCCGCTATCACCCCAAAATGAAAATAGTCCTAAGAGCGTTTCACTACAGGCCTAAAGTCTGTAGTAGCATTTTGTGGAAGTATGTTAAAGAAAAAAAGAGAAGAAAAAAACTGTTGAAAACTCGAGTTAAAATCATTTACATGAACAGTTACATTTTATTTGTCTGTATATATCTATCCTACTTTTTTTTTTGAAACAGTCTCACTCCGCTGCCCAGGCTGGAGTTCAATGGCATGATCTCAGCTCACTGGAACCTCCACCTCCTGGGTTTAAGCAGTTCTCCTGTCTCAGCCTTCTGAGTAGCCAGGATTACAGGTGTGTGCCACAGCGCCCGGCCAATTTTTGTATTTTTAGTAGAGACGGGGTTTCACCACGTTGCCCAGGCTGGTCTCGAACTCCTGACCTCAAGTGATCCTTCCACCTTGGCCTCCCAAAGTGCTGGGATTACAGGCGTGAGCCACCGCAACTGGCCAATCCTAACTATTGAGTTGACCCCCTAAAAGTTTGCTGCAGTTTTTTGCTTAGCTATTTTAAGTCTATCATTGACATCCTCAAGATTTTTATCAGGTCCAACAGACATTCCAAGGAAAGGTTTCAAAGCCAAAACCTTTAACTGTTTCCAGATTATAGTAAATTTCTAAGACAAAAAAAAAAAAAAGGATTCAGCTTGTAGTTTGAACAATCAGTCTCAGGAGCACTTATGTCAAGCTTTTATTTTTAGACATTTGGCTATCAGACCAAGGATCATTATTTTTCCAAATAAATTTTAAAATCAGCTTGTCTACTTCTTAAAGTCTATTTGGATTTTGACTAGAATTACATTAAATCTATAGATAAATTTTGGGAAAACTAATATCTTAATCATTTAAATCTTCTAATCCATGAACATGGTATAGCTCTATGTTTATATAGGTCTTTAATTTCCCAATGCAATGTTTGTAATTTTCTGTGTAAAGATCTTTCACATCTTTAACTGAATTTATTCCTACATACAATCATGCACCACATAACAATGTTTCAGTCAATGATGGACTGCATACACAATGGTGGTCCCCTAAGATTATTACACTGTGTTTTACTGTACCTTTCCTATGCTTATATGTTTAGATACATGAATACTTACAATTGCATTACAATTGCCTATAGTATTCAGTACAGTAACGTGTAACAGGCTACACCACACAGCCTAGGTATGGGGTGGGCTACACCATCTAGGTTTGTCCAAGTAATATGTTTACACAATGTTGCCTAATGACATGTTTCTCAAAACATATTACTGTCATTGACACAAGACTGTTCTTTTATGCTATTGTCGAGGGTTTTATTTCACTTTCTAATTGTTCTTGTTAGTATTTAAAAATGCAATTGATTTTTGTATACTGACTTTGTATACTGCAACTTTACTAAATTCATTTATTAGTTCTAGTAGCTCTTATTTTTCTGCATTTTCTACACATGCAATCATGTGGTATGCAAACAAGAGCAGCTTCACTTGTTTCCAATCCGTATGCTTTTTACATCTTTTTCTTGCCTTATTGCCCTAGATCAGACCTGCAGTACAAAGTTAAATTAAGGTAAAGAGAGCAGCATACATGCTTTGTTTCACAAGTTAGTATTTAACATTGAGTTTTCACCCCCCTTGAATATGATGTAAGTTGTATATCTTTTATACATACATTTACTGATGTATTTACATACATTTACTAATGTATTTTATACATACATTTACTGAACATTTATGTTCTATTTCTAGCCATCTGCATACTCTTAATGAAAGTTTGTTGAATTTTTGTCAAAAGCAGGTCAAGTGTGGTGCCTCATGCCTGTGATCCCAGCACTTCGGGAGGCTGAGGCGGGCGGATTACCTGAGGTCAGGAGTTCAAGACCAGCCTGGCCCACATGGAGAAATCCAGTCTCTAACAAAAATACAAAAATTAGCTGGGCATGCTGGCAGGAGCCTGTAATTCCAACTACTCGGGAGCCCGAGACATGAGAATCGCTTGAACCTGGGAAATGGAGGTTGCAGTGAGCTGAAATCACACCATGGCACTCCAGCGAGGGTGACAGAGCAAGACTATGTCTCAAAAAAAAGAAAAAGAAAATAAAACTCTCAAATGCAATATCTCTATAAAATGATCACGCAGATTTTTACCTTTATCATACTAATACGGTGAAATTAGCTTAATAGTTTCCAGATGTTAACACAACTTTGAATTCTTGGGATAAGCTCCATTTGATCACATAACTTAAGCTTCTATCCTTTTTACCTATTGTTTAATTTGTTGATACTTTGTTAAGAAATTTTGCATATGTTCACAAGTGTATTGGGCTATAGTTGTCTTTTCTTAAAATAGTTCTGTCTGATTTCTGAAATGAGGGTGACAGTGGCCTTGTAAAATAAGTTGAGAAGTATTCCCTTCTCATTATTTTCTGAAACAGCTTGTAGAGGATTGGTCAAATTTCTTCCTTAAATGTTTGACAGAACTCACCGACAAGGCTGTCTGGGTTTGAACCTTTGAGGAAAGGTTCTTAATTACTAATTCACTTCCATTCATTGATACTGGGTTTTCTAATGTTTTCTTGGGTCAGTGTCAGTAATCTGTGTCTTCCTTCTTTTTCTTTTTCCTTTAACAATACCCCAAAACGTTTTTCAATTCTATTTTTTTTCAAAGAAGTAGTTTTGGTTTTATTAATTATTCTCTACTATTTTTCTGTTTCCTATTTCACTAATTTCTGAATGCTATTGTTTCTGTTTTCTTTGGGTTTAATTTATTTTTCTGGTTTCTTAAGACAGAAGCTTAAGTTAACAATGTAAGAACTTTTTTCTTTTCAAATACAGGTATTTAAGGCTATAAATTTCCTTCTAAGCGCTCATTTAGCTACACCCCACAAATTTTGATATGTATTATTTTCATTACTGTCCTTGAAAATTACTTTCTAATGGCTCTTGTGAGGTTTTTTACCCAATGATTATAAAAAATTATGTTAATTTCAAGTAATTGGCATCTATTGTCTTAATGCTGATTTCTAATTAATTCTACTGTGATTATAGTACACTGTATAACTTTCATCTTCCAAAACGTACTCAGAATCATTTATGACCAAGAATATGTTTATACACACACACACACACACACACACACACACACACTTTAAGTTCTGGGGTACATGTGCAGAACGTGCAGTTTTCTTACATAGGTATACACGTGCCATGGTGGTTTGCTGAACCCATCAAACCATCACCTATATTAGGTATTTCTGCTACTGCTATCCCTCCCCTAGCCCCCCATATCCCGACAGGCCCCAGTGTGTGATGTTCCCCTATGTCCATGTGTTCATTGTTCAACTCCCACTTATGAGTGAGAACATGTGATGTTTAGTTTTCTGTTCTTGTGATAGTTTGCTGAGAATGATGGTTTCCAGCTTCATCCATGTCGCTGCAAAGAACATGAACTCATCCTTCTTATGGCTGCATAGTATTTCATGGTGTTTATGTGCCACACTTTCTTTATCCAGTCTATCACTGATGGACATTTGGTTTGGCTCCAAATCTTTGCTACTGTGAATAGTGCCACAATAAACATACTTGTACATGTGTCTTTATAGTACAATGATTTATAATCCTTTGGGTATACACCCAGTAATGGGACTGCTGGGACAAATGGTATTTCCAGTTCTAGATCCTTGAGGAATTGCCACACTGTCTTCCACAATGGTTGAACTAATTTACACTTCCACCAACAGTGTAAAAGCATTCCTATTTCTCCACATCCTCTCCAGCATCTGTTGTTTCCTGACTTTTTAATGATTGGCATTTCTAACTGGTGTGAGATGGCATCTGATTGTGCTTTGATTTGCATTTCTCTAATGACCAGTGATGATGAGCATTTTTTCATGTTTGTTGGCTGCATAAACGTCTTTTGAGAAGTATCTGTTCATATCCTTTGCCCACTTTGTGATGGGTTTTTTTTTTCTTATAAATTTGTTTAAGTTCTTTGTAGGTTGTGGATATTAGCCCTTTGTCAGATAAAAAGATTGCAAAATTTTCTCCCATTCTGTAGGTTGCCTGTTCACTCTGATGACAGTTTATTTTGCTGTGCAGCCGCTCTTTAGTTTAATTAGATCCCATTTGTCAATTTTGGCTTTTGTTGCCATCGCTTTTGGTGTTTTAGACATGAAGTCTTTGCCCATGCCTATGTCCTGAATGGTATTCCCTGGGTTTTTTCATACTATTTTTATGGTTTTAGGTCTTACGTTTAAGTCTTTAATCCATCTTGGGTTGACTTTTGTATAAGGTGTCAGTAAGGGGTCCAGTTTCAGTTTTCTGCATATGCCTAGCCAGTTTTCCCAATACCAATTATTAAATAAGGAATCCTTTCCCCATTGCTTTTTGTCAGGTTTGTCAAAGATCAGATGGTTGTAGATGTGTGGTGTTATTTCTGAGGACTCTGTTCTGTTCCATTGGTCTATATCTCTGTTTTGGTACCAGTAGCATGCTGTTTTTGTTACTGTAGCCTTGTAGTATAGTTAGAAGTGAGGTAGCGTGATGCCTCCAGCTTTGTTCTTTTTGCTTAGGATTGTCTTGGCTATGCGGGTTTTTTGGTTCCATATGAAGTTTAAAGTATTTTTTTCCAATTCTGTGAAAAAAGTCAATATTAGCTTGATGTTGATAGCATTGAACCTATAAATTAATTTGGGCAGTATGACCATTTTCATGATATTGATTCTTCTTATCTATGACCATGAAATGTTTTTCCATTTGTTTGTGTCCTCTCTTATTTCCTCGAGCAGTGGTTTGTAGTTCTCCTTGAAGAGGTCCTTCACATACCTTGTAATTTGGATTCCTAGGTATTTTATTCTCTTTGTAGCAATTGTGAATGGGAGTTTCATGATTTGGCTCTCTGTTTATTATTGGTGGATAGGAATGCTTGTGATTTTTGCACATTGATTTTGTATTCTGAGACATTGCTGAAATTGCTTATCAGCAAAAGGAGATTTGGGGCTGAGACAATGGGATTTTCTAGACATACGATTACGTAATCTGCAAACGAGAAAATCTGACTTTCTCTCTTCCTAATTGAATACCCTTTATTTCTTTCTCTTGCCTGACTGCCCTGACCAGAACTTTCAATACTACGTTGAACAGGAGTGGTGAGAGAGGGCATCCTTGTCTTGTGCCGGTTTTCAAAGGGAATGCTTCCAGTTTTTGCCCATTCAGTATGACATTTGCTGTGAGTCTGTCATAAATAGCTCTTAATATTTTGAGATACATTCCATCGATACCTAGTTTATTGAGAGGTTTTAGCATGAAGGGGAGTTGAAATTTGTTGAAAGTCTTTTCCGCATCTATTGAGATAATCATGTGGTTTTTGTCATTGGTTCTGTTTATGTCATGGATTACATTTATTGATTTGTGTATGCTGCACTGGCCTTGCACCCCAGGGATGAAGCCGACTTGATCGTGGGGATAAGTTTTTTGACGTGCTGCTGGATTCAGTTTGCCAGCATTTCACTGAGGATTTTTGCATCGATGTTCATCAGGGATACTGTCCTGACATTTTCTTTTTCTGTTGTGTCTCTGCCAGGCTTCACCAAGGTTAAAATGAAGGAAGAAATGTTGAGGGCAGCCAGAGAGAAAGGTCGGGTTTCCCACAAAGGGAAGCCCATCAGACTAACAACGGATCTCTCGGCAGAAACCCTATAAGCCAGAAGAGAGTGGGGGCCCATACTCAAAATCCGTAAAGAAAATATATATATATTTTTTGAGACGGAGTCTCACTGTTGCTCAGGCTGGAGTGTAGTGGTGCAATCTTGGCTCACTGCAACCTCTGCCTCCTGGGTTGAAGCGATTGTCTGCCTCAGCTTCTCAAGTAGCTGGGAATACAGGCGTCTCTCACCATGCTTGGCTAACTTTTTTGTATTTAGTAACATTTTGCCATGTTGACCAGGCTAATCTCGAACTCCTGACCTCAGGTGATCCACCTGCCTCAGCCTCCCAAAGTGCTGGGATTACAGGCAAGAAAAGAATTTTCAACCCAGAATTTCATATCCAGCCAAACTAAGCTTCCTAAGTGAAGGAGAAATAAAATGCTTTACAGACAAGCAAATGCTGAGAGATTCTGTCACCACAATGTCTGCCTTACAAGAGCTCCTGAAAGAGGCATTAAACATGCAAAGGAACAAGCGATACCAGCCACTGCAAAAATATGCCAAATTGAAAAGACCATCGACTCTATGAAGAAACTGCATCAACTAACAGGCAAAATAACCAGCTAGCATCGTAATGACAGGATCAAATTCACATGTAACAATATTAACCTTAAATGTAAATGGGCTAAATGCCCCAATTAAAGGACACAGACTGGCATATTGCATAAAGAGTCAAGACTTATCAATGTGCTGTATTTAGGAGACCCACCTCTCGTGCAAAGACACACACAGGCTCAAAATAAAGGGATGGAGAAATATTTACCAAGCAAACAGAAACCACAAAAAAGCAGGAGTTGCAATCTTAATCTCTGATAAAACAGACTTTAGACCAACAAAGATCATAAGAGACAAAGGCACTGCATAATTGTAAAGGGAACACTGCAACAAGAAGAGCTAATTATCCTAAATATATATGCATCCAACACAGGAGCACCCAGATTCATAAAGCAAGTTCTTAGAGACCTACAAAGAGACTTACACTCCCACACAATAATAGTGGAGACTTTAACACCCTACTGTCAATATTAGACAGATCAATGAGACAGAACTCAGCTCTGGACCAAGCGGACCTGATAGACATCTACAGAACTCTCCACCCCAAATCAACAGAATACACATTCTTCTCAGTGCCTCATCGCACTTATTCTAAAACTGACTCTGTAATTGGAAGTAAAATACTCCTCAGCAAATGCAAAAGAATGAAAACCATAAGTCTCCCAGACCACAGTGCAATCAAATTAGAACTCAGGACTAAGAAACTCACTCAAAACCACACAACGACATGGAAATTGAACAACCTGCTCCTGAATGACTACTGGGTACATAACGAAATGAAGGCAGAAATAAAGATGTTCTTTGAAACCAATGAGAATGAAGACACAATGTAATAGAATCTCTGGGACACATTTAAAGCAGTGTATAAAGGGAAACTTATAGTACTAAATGCCCACAAGAGAAAGCAGGAAAGATCTAAAATTGACACCCTAACATCACAATTAAAAGAACTAGAGAAGCAAAGGCAAACACATGCAAAGGCTAGGAGAAGGCAAGAAATAACTAAGATCAGAGCAGAACTGAAAGAAATAGAGACATGAAAAAACCCTTCAAAGAAAAAAAACCAATGAATCCAGGAGCTGGGTTTTTTTAAAGGATCAACAAAATAGATCTAGCCAGACTAATACAGAAGAAAAGAGAGAAGAATCAAATAGACACAATAAAAAATGATAAAGGAGATATCACCAGAGATCCCACAGAAATACAAACTACCATCAGAGAATACTGTAAACATCTCTATGCAAATAAACTAGAAAATCTAGAAGAAATAGATAAATTCCTGGAAGCATACACCCGCCCAAGACTAAACCAGAAAGAAGTTGAATCCTTGAATAGACCAACAACAAGTTCTGAAATTGAGGCAAAAATTAATAGCCTACTAACCAGAAAAAGTCCAGGACCAGACGGATTCACAGCTGAATTCTACCAGAGGTATGAGGAGGAGCTAGTACCATTCCTTCTGAAATTATTCCAAACAACAGTAAAGGAGGGAATCCTCCCACACTCATTTTATGAGGCCAGCATTATCCTGATAAGAGTATGCTCCACTCTGATCAATGTACCATGTTTACTTGAAAATAATGTCTCTTCTGCCACTTTTGAGTGTAATGTTCTATAAATATTAGGTATACCAAGGTGGTTGATAGTGTTATTCTATGCCTTAGCTAATTTTTTGTGTAGCTGCTCTACCAAGTGCTGCAAATTTTTAAATCTCCAAATATGGTTGTGGAATTGCCCATTTTTATCTCTTTAATTCTGTTATATGTGTTGATGACTGCTATATCATCCTGTTCAACAGACATTTTTCTCATTATAAAGTATCAGAGTAATCTATAGTAACACATTTAATTTGAAATGATATAATATAGCAATCCATCCTTCTTATGCTTACTGTTTCCATGATCGATCTTTTTCAATCTATTTATTTTCAACCTATATCTTTATCTTTTTCTCCTTTCCTGCCTCTTTTTAAAATTATTTTACATTTTTTCAGAATTCCATTTTAATTTTCCTGTTGGCTTTTCAGTCATCTTTTTTGCAATTACTTTTACATATATCCTTAGCTTTACATGGTCCACTTATGTAATATATGCCAGAATAATTTTTTTTCTAATTCCATTTCTCCTCCAATTAGCCTGGTAGCCATCATACTCTATCCTTTTACTAGTTGTAACTGAAATTATAGTATTTAAATTTGACTTCAAAAAGTCTAATATGTCCATACCTTTAACTCGTACCAGAAAATAAAGCAACCTCACAAAAAATTAACCCCATTTTTGTCAGGACCTCAATTTACGTTATTACATCAGATATTTTTCATTTATATAATTAAAGCACAACATAAATTATTTAAAAATCAATGTCTATTTTTATTTATTGATTTAAGCATTTTGCTTTTCATTCCATTCTGTATTTATCCTTCAATCAGAGATTATTCTTATTGTGTCTAAAGAATACTAGGACAGGGGGGCGCCCAAGATGACCGAATAGGAACAGCTCCAGCCTCCAGCTCCTAGTGTGAGCGACACAGAAGACGGGTGATTTTTGCATTTTTAACTGAGGTACAGACCGACACCTCACACCTCACACGGCTGGGTACACTTCTGAGACGAAGCTTTCAGAGCAAGAATCAGACAGCAACACTCGTTGTTCAGCAATATTCTATCTTCTGCAGCCTCCGCTGCTCATACCCAGGCAAACAGGGTCTGGAGTGGACCCCAAGCAAACTCCAACAGACCTGTAGCTGAAGGTCCTGACTGTTAGAAGGAAAACAAACAAACAGAAAGGACACCCACACCAAAACCCAATCAATACGTCACCATCATCAAAGACCAAAGGCAGATAAAACCACAAAGATGGGGAAAAAGCAGTGCAGAAAAGCTGCAAATTCAAAAAATCAGAGCGCATCTCCCCCTCCAAAGGAATGCAGCTCATCGCCAGCAACGGAACAAAGCTGGACGGAGAATGACTTTGACGAGTTGAGAGAACAAGGCTTCAGTCGATCAAACTTCTCAGAGCTAAAGGAGGAACTACTTACCCAGCACAAACAAACTAAAAACCTTGAAAAAAGAATGGATGAATGGATAACTAGAATAATCAATGCAGAGAAGACCATAAAAGAACTGACAGAGATGAAAACCATGACACAAGAACTACGCGACAAATGCACAAGTTTCAGTAACCCACTTGATCAACTGGAAGAAAATCAGTGATTGAAGATCAAATGAATGAAATGAAGCGAGAAGAGAGGTCGAGAGAAAAAAGAGGAAAAAGAAATGAACAAAGCCTCCAAGAAATATGGGATTATGTGAAAAGACCAAATCTACGTCTGATTAGTGTGCCTGAAAGTGATGGGGAAAATGGAACCAAGTTGGAAAACACTCTGCAGGATATCATCCAGGAGAATTTCCCTAACCTAGTAAGGCAGGCCAACATCCTAACTCAGGAAATACAGAGAATGCCACAAAGATACTCCTCGAGAAGAGCAACTCCAAGACACATAGTTGTCAGATTCACCAAAGTTGAAATGATGGAAAAAATGTTAGTTAAGAGCAGCCAGAGAGAAAGGTCGGGTTACCCATAAAGGGAAGCCCATCAGACTAACAACAGATCTCTCAGGAGAAACTCTACAAGCGAGAAGAGAGTGGGGGCCAATTATTCAACATTCTTACAGAAAAGAATTTTCAACTCAGAATTTCATATCCAGCCAAACTAAGTTTCATAAGTGAAGGAAAAATAAAATCCTTTACAGACAAGCCAATGCTGAGAGATTTTGTCACCACCAGGCCTGCCCTACAAGAGACCCTGAAGGAAGCACTAAACATGGAAAGGAACAACAGGTACCAGCCACTGCAAAAACATGCCAAAATGTAAAGACCATCGATGCTAGGAAGAAACTCCATCAACTAACGAGCAAAATAACCAGTTAGTATCATGATGACAGGATCAAGTTCACACATAACAATAGTAACCTTAAATATAAATGGACTAAATGGTCCAATTAAAAGACACAGACAGGCAAATTGGATAAAGAGTCAAGACCAATCAGTGTGCTGTACTCAGGACACCCATTTCACATGCAGAGACATACATAGGCTCAAAATAAAAGGACGGAGGAAGATCTACCAAGTAAATGGAAAACAAAAAAAAAGCAGGGGTTGCAATCCTAGTCTCTGATAAAACAGACTTCAAACCATCAAAGATCAAAAGAGACAAAGAAGGCCAACACATAATGGTAAAGGGATCAATTCATCAGGAAGAGCTAACTGTCCTAAATATACATGCACCCAATACAGGAGCACCCAGATTCATAAAGCAAGTTCTTAGAGACCTACGAAGAGACTTAGACTCACACACAATAATAATGGGAGACTTTAACACCCCTCTGTCGACATTAGACAGATCAACGAGACAGAAAGTTAACAAGGATATCCAGGAATTGAACTCAACTCTACACCAGGAGGACCTGATAGACATCTACAGAACTCTCCACCCCAAATCAACAGAATCTCCATTCTTCTCAGTACCATATCACACTTATTCCAAAATTGACCACATAGTGGGAAGTAAAGTACTCCTCAGCAAATGTAAAAGAACAGAAATTTTAACAAACTGTCTCTCAGACCACAGTGCAATCAAACTAGAACTCAGGATTAAGAAAGTCAATCAAAACTGCTCAACTACACGGAAACTGAACCTCCTCCTCCTGAATGACTACTGGGTACATAACGAAATGAAGGCAGAAATAAAGATGTTCTTTGAAACCAACAAGAATAAAGACACAACATATCAGAATCTCTGAGACACATTTAAAGCAGTGTGTAGAGGGAAATGTATAGCACTAACTGTCCACAAGAGAAAGCAGGAAAGATCTAAAATTGACACCCTAACATCACAATTAAAAGAACTAGAAAAGCAAGAGCAAACACATTCAAAAGCTAGCAGAAGGCAAGAAATAACTAAGATCAGAGCAGAACTGAAGGAGATAGAGACACAAAAAATCCTCCAAAAAATCAATGAATCCAGGAGCTGGTTTTCTGAAAAGATCAACAAAATTGATAGACCGCTAGCAAGACTAATATAGAAGAAAAGAGAGAAGAACCAAATAGACGTAATAAAAAAAATGATAAAGGCGATATCACCAGTGACCCCACAGAAATACAAACTACCATCAGAGAATACTATAAACACCTCTACGCAAATAAACTAGAAAACCCAGAAGAAATGGATAATTTCCTTGACACTTACACTCTCCCAAGACTAAACCAGGAAGAAATTGAATCCCTGAATAGACCAATAGCAGGCTCTGAAATTGAGGCAATAATTAACAGCCTACCAACCAAAAAAAGTCCAGAACCAGACGGATTCACAGCTGAATTCTACCAGAGGTACGAGGAGGAGCTGGTACCATTCCTTCTGAAACTATTCCAATCAATAGAAAAAGAGGGAATCCTCCCTAACTCATTTTATGAGGCCAACATCATCCTGATACCAAAGCCTGGCAGAGACACAACAAAAAAAGAGAATTTTAAACCAATATCCCTGATGAACATCGATGCAAAAATCCTCAATAAAATACTGGCAAACCGAATCCAGCAGCACATCAAAAAGCTTATCCACCATGATCAAGTGGGCTTCATCCCTGGGATGCAAGGCTGGTTCAGCATACACAAATCAATAAACGTAATCCAGCATGTGAAAAGAACCAAAGACAAAAACCACATGATTATCTCAATAGAGGCAGAAAGGCCTTTGACAAAATTCAACAGCCCTTCATGCTAAAAACTCTCAATAAATTTGGTATTGATGGAACGTATCTCAAAATAATAAGAGCTATTTATGACAAACCCACAGCCAATATCATACTAAATGGACAAAAACTGGAAGCATTCCCTTTGAAAACTGGCACAAGACAGGGATGCCCTCTCTCACCATTCCTATTCAACATAATGTTGGAAGTTCTGGCGAGGGCAATCAGGCAAGAGAAAGAAATAAAGCATATTCAGTTAGGAAAAGAAGTAGTCAAATTGTTGCTGTTTGCAGATGACATGATTGTATATTTAGAAAACCCCATCGTCTCAGCACAAAATTTCCTTAAGCTGATAAGCAACTTCAGCAAAGTCTCAGGATACAAAATCAATGTGCAAAAATCACAAGCATTCTTTTACACCAGTAACAGACAAACAGAGAGCCAAATCATGAATGAACTCCCATTCACAATAGCTTCAAAGAGAATAAAATACTTAGGAATCCAACTTACAAGGGATGTGAAGGACCTCTTCAAGGAGAACCACAAACCACTGCTCAACGAAATAAAAGAGGACACAAACAAATGGAAGAACATACCATGCTCATGGATAGGAAGGATCAATATTGTGAAAATGGCCATACTGCCCAAGGTGATTTATAGATTCAATGCCATCCCTATTAAGCTACCAATGACTCTCTTCACAAAATTGGAAAAAAACTGCTTTAAAGTTCACATGGAACCAAAAAAGAGCCCGCATTGTCAAGACAATCCTAAGTCAAAAGAACAAAGCTGGAGGCATCACGCTACCTGACTTCAAACTATACTACAAGGCTACAGTAACCAAAACAGCATGGTACTGGTACCAAAACAGAGAGAGAGAGAGACAGAGACCAATGGAACAGAACAGAGCCCTCAGAAATAATACCACACATCTACAGCCATCTGATCTTTGATAAATCTGACAAAAACAAGAAATGGGGAAAGGATTCCCTATTTAATAAATGGTGCTGGGAAAATTGGCTAGCCATAAGTAGAAAGCTGAAACTGGATCCTTTCCTTACTGCTTATACGAAAATTAATTCAAGATGGATTAGAGACTTAAATGTTAGACCTAAAACCATAAAAACCCTAGAAGAAAACTAGGCAATACCATTCAGGGCATAGGCATGGGCAAGGACTTCATGTCTAAAACACCAAAAGCAATGGCAACAAAAGCCAAAATTGACAAATGGGATCTAATTAAACTGAAGAGCTTCTGCACAGCAAAGGAAACTACCATCAGAGTGAACAGGCAACCTACAGAATGGGAGAAAATTTTTGCAATCTACTCATCTGGCAAAGGGCTAACATCCAGAACCTACAAAGAACTCAAACAAATTTACAAGAAAAAAACAACCCCATCAAAAAGTGGGCAAAGGATATGAACAGACACTTCTCAAGACATTCATACAGCCAACAGATACATGAAAAAATGCTCATCACTTGCCATCAGATAAATGCAAATCAAAACCACAATGAGATAGCATCTGACACCAGTTAGAATGGCAATCATTAAAAAAATCAGGAAACAACAGGTGCTGGAGAGGATGTGGAGAAACAGGAACACTTTTACACTGTTGGTGGGACTGTAAACTAGTTCAACCATTGTGGAAAACAGTGTGGTGATTCCTCAAGGATCTAGAACTAGAAATAACATTTGACCCAGCCATCCCATTACTGGGTATATACCCAAAGGATTATAAATCATGCTGCTATAAAGACACATGCACACGTATGTTTATTGCGGCACTATTCACAATAACAAAGACTTGGAATCAACCCAAATATCCATCAGTGACAGACTGGATAAAGCAAATGTGGCACATATACACCATGGAATACTATGCAGCCATAAAAAAAGGATGAGTTCGTGTCCTTTGTAGGGACATGGATGCAGCTGGAAACCATCATTCTCAGCAAACTATCGCAAGAACAGAAAACCAAACACCTCATGTTCTCACTCACAGGTAGGAATTGAACAATCAGATCACTTGGACACAGGAAGGGGAACATCACATACCGGGGCCTATTGTGGGGAGGCATGAAGTGGGAGGGATAGCATTTGGAGATATACCTAATGCAAATGACGAGTTAATGGGTGCAGCACACCAACATGGCACATGTATGCATATGTAACAAACCTGCACATTGTGCACAAGTACCCTAGAACTTAAAGTATAATAATAATAATTAAAAAAAAAAATACTAGGTTAGTTATTTCAGGTGTGCTAGTGAGAAATCCTATCAAATTTTGGTGGCGGGAGGAGTGAGGGGAGTAGAGACAGAATCTCACTATGTTGCCCAGGCTGGTCTTGAGCTCCTGGGCTCAAGTGATCTTCCTGCCTCAGCCTCCAAGGTGTTGGGATTATAGGCATGAGACACAATGCCCAGCCTCTATCAACTGTTTACTGAAAATATTTTCATTTTACTTTTATTCATGAAAAAAAGTTGTTTCTTAGCATTCATTTTCTTTCAGAACTTTGGGGATATCATTTCATCATCTTTGGAAATATTCCATTATCATTCCATTATTTGGGAACATCATTCCATTGTATTTCATTATTATTCCATCCCACATATTGATACATTACCTTTTGGTCTAGGTGTTGTTGCTCTGAAAGCAAAGTACATTTTTTCTCTATCTATATTGGGGATTTTCACACTATCTTTGTTTTTGAATAGTCTAATGAGATTAGGGATTTGCTTCATATTTTTCCTACTTGAGATTTATAGGACTTTTGAAACTATGGTTTGACATCTTTAGCCATTTTTTAAAAATTTCAATCATATTTTCAAATACTTTTTGCTCTATTCTCTCCTCTCCTTCTGAAGCTCCAATTATATATATGTAAGACATTCTCACTACATTGTTTTTATCTTACATTCTATTCTTTTATTTTCTATCCTCTTATCTTTGCATGTTTCATTATAAACGTTCTGTTCTGACGTAGTTTTGAGTTCACTAATTGTCTCTAATGTGAGGTCTAGTTTGCCATGAAAGCCGTCTGCTAGAACTCACAATTCCAAATGTTTTGTTTTCAATTTTAGAATTTCTATGGGGTTCCTTCTTTTTAATTTTACCTTGATTACAAATCAAAGCTATTATCCATTTGTTTCTTTTTTATACTTTCCCTCTGCAGACTCACCCAATCTTAATATACTTGAACATACTAATTAATGCATAGTTCTTTTATCTAGAGTTCCTATGAATATAATTCTATTGTCTGTTTTTCCCTCTGTTATTTTGGCCACATTGTGTTGAATTTTCGTGTACTCATTTTTTAACAAGTCCTGGACGTAGCACATGAAAATTGAGGTAATGTGAGGTCTAGGAAGACACAATATTCTGTTAGAGAGAATTTACATTTGCTTTTAGCAAGCTCCTAGAAAACTAGCAAAGTTGAATCACCTTCACTCAATTTCAGGACTGAAATAATTTATAGTTATACGTCAATCCTCTCAAAGCAAATCTATTTCCAGTTTACTCTTTCTTATAGGGCACAGTCCTTTAAGCTATCAATACCAAAATGTAGTGGTTTACCATGTCTCCTCTTTGGTAGATCCTAGATTCCAAAATATCACTCCTAGCTCTGGGAGCTACTCAAAATGTCTCCATCTCCAATACTACTTCAAGAACTAACAGGTAACCCAAAGGGAAAAGTAGGTTCACTCTCTGGGTTTCTTTCCTCAATAAAGTTTTGGCCCCATACATCTTAGCCTTATCAGCTCTCTGGTGCCTTTTTAAAAAACAAAAACTAAAGTCTTTTCCAGCTTTACTCATGGTAGTTAGCTGGACTACTGACCCAAATTACCTAATTCATCATAATTCATGATACTTAAACTATAACCCTACACCATTTGGTGAGGGTGGAGGGGTATGGGGGGTAATTCCTGCAAAAGAGTATCAGGCCAAAGTACCTGACTAACTGAAAGTGGGCATTCAATCTTCTAATTCCTAAGTAATGTGTAAAAATGTAATTAATTTGAAAAACATAATGGAGACCTCTATGAAAGAAGTACATTAATATTTTAAAAGTACATATACTACTTACTCAAAAATCAAACAATTTTCACCAACTGATTATTCACTTACTAATAAATATTTAATTAAATGTCTAATACATATGTGCTCCTAAAGTTTAAATAAGGAATGGCTTAGGAAGAACTTACAGTCTGATGGGGGGGGGGGGGGCCTTAGTATTATAAGGAAGTATAATAAAATGTTATGGGTAAAATGATACAATTATACACTGAGTACAGTGGTGTTCTAACAATAATAATAGTTTGTGATGGGGACCCAAAGAGAAAGGTAATTCTTGAATGTAGATGTGCAAAATGAATTGGTACTGACCAGGATGAGCAAGAGACAAGCAAAGGATATGAGGTATTCCTAGCAGTAGGGGAAAAGGGCAAGAAGGAAAGAGCTACAGGTAATGTAAGAGCACAGTATAGCATTAGTACCTGGGAAACAACAAAGAGTTCAATGTATCTGGAACACGGCGGGGGCGAGGTATATGTGTGCGCATGTACATGTGTCTCTGTATGTGAGTGTGAGTATAGGGGCCATGGCTGTGATAGTGAAAGTAGTTAGCTGTAAGAGAGAAAAATAATCTTTGTTTATATTGTGGATGGTCATGTGCAGCATAATAAAGTACATATACAAATCATATTTAACAGTAAATAAGTGTATCCAATAAAATAAGGAAAAAAGGTATATGTGCTATCATCAAAATTATTAAACATTGCTTAAAAACACAGAGAAATAATACATAAAACTATCAGAAATGAAGAGATAAAATTGTTATTGTCTGCAGATACTAGATCTACAAAAGAATAAATGTTCTGGGTTACTTAACCCCAAAGGTGATGGTATTAGGAAGTGGGCCTTTGTGAGGTCATGATAGAACTCATAAATTAAAATAGAGCATTTATAGAAAAGTCCTCAGAGAGTTCCTTTGGCACTTTTACTAGGTGACAATACAGGGAAAAGACACCTTCTATGAACCCTGAAGAGGGCCCTCTATAGACACTGAATTTGCCAACACCTTAAACTTAAACACCTGGCCTCCAGAACTGTCAGAAATAAATTTCTATGGTTTATAAGTTACTCAGTTTATGATATTTTGTTGTAGCAGCCCAAAGGGACTAAGGCAAATACCATTTACAAAAGCATCAAAAAGAATAAAATACTTTAGGAATAAAGTTAACCAAGAAGGTGAAAGATTTGTACCCTGAAAACTACAAAACATTGCTGAAAGAAATGAAAGGAGACACAAATAATTGGAAAGATATCCCGTGTTCATGCACTGCAAGGTTTAATATTGTTAAGACGTCAATACCGCAAAGTAAGCTACATATTCAATGCAATCCTTTTCAAAATCCTACAGCATTTTTGCAGAAACAGAAAAAACAATCCTAAAATTCATATGGAAACCATAAAGAATCCCAAAGAGCTGAAAAAATCTTGAGAAAGCAAAAAGCTGAGGGCTTCATACTTCCTGACTTCAAAATGCATTCTAAAGCTTCAGTAATTAAAACAGTTTGGTACTGGCATAAAGACATATAGACTAATGGAACAGAACAGAGAGCCCAGGTAACAAAACCATATATATATGGTCAAATGATCTTTGACAAGGGTGCCATGACTAACACAACGTGAAAATATATTGGTGCTGGGAAAACTGGGTATCAACATGCAAAAGAATAAAAGTGGAGCCTTATTTTACACACAGAAAATGAACTCAAAATGGATGGAAGAATAAATATAAGACATGAAATTACAAACTCCTAAGAAAAAACCACAGGAGAAAAGTTTCATAACTTGGTCCTTAGAAATGATTTCTTGATGCTGACAAAAGCAATAAGAGATGAGTAGAACTACATCAAAATAAAAAGCTTCTGCACAGCAAACAACAGAACAAAACAGCAAACAACAAAACAAAACAGCAAACTACAGAATGTATTTCCAAACCATATGTCTGATCAGGACTTAATATTCAAAATGTATAAGGAACTCCTACAACTCAATAGCAAAAACAAAAAACAGAAACACAAGTAAAAACTTGGCAAAAAACTTGAATAGACATTTCTTCAAAGAAGACATACAAATGATACACAGGTATTTGAAAAATGCTTAGCATTATGAATTATCAGGGAAGTTCAAATCAAAACCACGATGAAATATCACCTTACACCTGCTAGGATGGCTGTTATTTTTAAAAAACAACAACATAAAAAATAAATAAGTATCAGCAAAGATGTGGAGAAATTAAAACCTTGTACACCATTGTCGGGAATGTAAAATAACGTAGATGCTATAGAAAACAGTATGGAGATTCTTCAAAAAATTAAAAGTAGAACCACCATATGAACCAGCAATCACATTTCTGGATATTTATTCGAACAAAGTTAAATGAGGAACTTAAATAAGTATCCGCCCTCTCATACTCATTGTTGCATTATTCACAATAGACAAGAGGTGGAAGCAACCTAAATATCCATCAGCAGATGAATGAAGAAAGAAAATGTATTGGCCAGGAGTGTGGCTCATGCCTGTAATTCCAGCCGAGGGAGGAGGATTGCTTGAGGCCGGGAGTTCCAGACAAGCCCTGGCAACATAGAGAAACCTTGTCTCTACAAAAAAAAAAAAAAAAAAATTTAAATTAGTTGCATGTGCAGCTGTAGTCTCAGCTGCTGGGGAGGCTAAGTTAGGAGGATCCCTTGGCCCCAAGTTCTAGTCTGCAGTAAGCCATGATCACACCACTGCACTCCAGCCTGGGTGACAGAGTAAGACCCTGTCTCAAGAGAAGAAAGAAGGCAAATGTGTTACATACATATAATGGAATATTATTCAGTCTTAAAAAAGAAGAAAATCCTCTACTATGCTGCAACATGGATTAACTTTGAAGACATTATACTAAGTGAAATAAGACAGTAACAGGACAAACACTGTATGATGCCACTTATGTGACGTGTCTAAAGTGTCAAATTCACAGGAGCAGAAAGTAGAACGGTGGTTTCCAGGGGCTGGGGATAGGGGAATGGAGAGCTGTTGTTCAATGGGAACAGAGGTTCAGTCATGCCGGATGAAAACGTTCTAGAGATCTGCTGTACAACAATATGCACATAGTTAACAATACTCTATTATACCCTTCCAAATGGAAGAGGATTTCACATTATGTAATTTTTTACCATAATTTTTTAAAAGAATGCACTAATGTAGCTAAGACCATTTTTATTAAAAAAAAAAAAGGGATATGTTGCTATATTAACAGTTAAAAATTTTATAAAGTTTATCTAATTAAAGCCATGTGGTGTTAATGCTAGAATACAGAAAGTTCAAAGGGGAAAAAAAGACTAAATCCTAAAAGCCCAAATATGTATATGTGTTATCCACAATCATTGAGAAAAAAATGGATTATCTAATGAATGGAGATGAGACGATGGGCTTGTCATTGAGAAAAAAATAAGAGTGCAACCTTATATCATGTACTGAAATAAATGTAAGATAGGTAAGAGATACACATTTAGTTTACGACAGGTAAAAATTTTAGACTGGGCAGAATACTAAAAACAGAGAGTTTTTTCTAACTCATACTAACCCTAAGTCTTCAATGATATCTAGAGTCATATAGAATTTCCAAACACCAGATTCTAGAGGTATACAGAAATGCACAAACTAATGGCAAATATAAGTATGTTGTTTTTCATTTGTACTAATACTGTTTTTTCTTATAGTTATAAATGCAAATGAAAACGGATGGTTCGGAATAGTATATTATTACAGGAATAGCAGAGGACTTTAGAGTCTTAAGATCTGATAGAAATCCAGCTTTGTAAACACAAATGGCAAAATGAATTGTGCTTCAATAGATGTTAAAAATCCACTAAGAATAACACTTTCAAAGAATATATATTGACATGGGAAAACTTCCATTCATCCAGCCAGTCAATAAATACTGTGTTGGGCCATGGACTATGTGCTAAAGATTTTTTAAATGAGCAAGGAAGCCATGATCTTTGCTATCAAGAATCTTAAAGTTTAGTGAGAAAGGCAAACAAGGATTACAGTTATAATATACTTGATAGAAAAGGTACAAAGAAAAATATCTAAGTACCTAGCAGGGGAACCTGCCTAGTCTATAAGAGTCAGAGGTTTTGTAGGAAAAATAACATTTTAAGTTCAGATCTGAAAAGATACACAGGAATTAGCCCAACTTAGTGGTTATGGATTATGGGTGGACATATCAACAAAATGAAAGCTCAGTATTAATTATCAAGGGAGAAAAGGCCCAGGATCAATGGTGGGGAGGGGAAGGTGTGTGGGGAGGGGAGGGTGTACAGGGAGGGGAGGGTATGCGGGGAGGGGTGGAGCTCAGGGACCCATACCCAGAACGGTATATATACTAAAGGCCTAATAACATCTGCACAGAATAAGATTGGAAGTACACAAAAAGAAAATATTATCAATGCTTAACTCTTTTCTATATTTCTTAATCAATCATACATTACCATTTACTCTACTGATCAAAAGGGTTATTAAAATAATACTTTACCATTGTGCTTTTATTAAAATTTTAGACAAGACTGTTAAAACTTAATGTATTCATTTGGCAAATAAGGCTAATAAGATTTAACTTCACAAAGCTGCTGATTAGGATCAAATATAACATGTACAGGATAATGGTTTTGTGACTGTGGTCGCTGGACCTAACTCAGTATCAGAGTGAGCGGATATAGAATTGGGAAGCAGTCGTAAAAACTGATAGATCAGGAGGATTAAAACGTGGACCCGATGAAGTTGATGAGTTGGTTACTACAGTGTTGTCACTACCCACTTTAGCAATAATGACAGTCAATGTTAATTAATCCTCCCTCCCGCTCCTTAGACCCAATCTCAGAATCCTTAGCAACCTAGTGCTCCAGGCAGCCACTTGCAATTAATTTAGAATGGCATGTTAATTGCAATCTTTTGCTATCACTAGCCTCAGAATTGCAAGTATGAATACAATCATACAATTTTTAAAAAAGGTAGTTTGGCTATAAAAATGTCTCTCTTTTTTGAGACAGAGTCTCACTCTGTCGCCCAGGCTGGAGTGCAGTGGCGCGATCTCCGCTCACTGCAAGCTCCATCTCCCGGGTTCATGCCATTCTCCTGCCTCTGCCTCCTGAGTAGCTGGGGCTACAGGCGCGTACCACCATGCCCAGCTGATTTGTTTTGTATTTTTTTAGTAGAGACTGGGTTTCACCGTGTTAGCCAGGATGGTCTTGATCTCCTGACCTCGTGATCCACCCGCCTTGACCTCCCAGAGTGCTGGGATTACGGGCGTGAGCCACGGTGCCAGGTCAAAAATGTCTTTTTAAATGTATATTTTAACATTTAAATGTTCTGTTTCTCTGAAAGTATATCTTCTAGCATGCCCAGAGGTTCTGATGTATTAAATATTATTTTGTAAGCCACCGTTATTCATGTATTATGCCAGAAACAAGAATTTAGAGACTATAGCATTTAAAATATATATTTACATATATTTACAAATAATAAAGTCAGACACAAATACATTAGATGGAGTGTTGCTTTTTCACAAATGTTGCTTTTTCACAAAATGAAAACAAAAGAATTTCTTACCTTTCCTCTGGAGTATCTACATGAAATGTTCTCTCTATAACAGTGGTCCACTGGAGACATCTGATTATAAATGTGTTTGGCTTTGGTCGTTCTGTTTTCATTAATTGGCATTCTAAGAATAAAATAAAATGTTTCTTTAAATATGGATATATTTAAACCAAGAAGTAAATAATTGAGAACTACAGAGTTCTATTTTAGACAAAACCCAGTGTGAACTCACAGCTTTCTATGGATCTCCACTCAGTATTATTCACAACCTGACCTTAGTCTTCCTTTCCAATCCTTCACCCATTCTGGCCACATTAACCACCTCAACTGGACTACATAATTTTCCCCAAACACATCTTACTCTTTCCTCTATTTATGCCTTTGCTCCAGCTGTTCTTGTTATCTGAAATACTTCCCCCACTTATTTTATCTCTATCCATATGCATCACCTGCAGTCACAATAATTCTGATCCTTGAAGGTCCAGATCAAACATTCTTCCTTCCATGAAACCTTCCATAACACCTGGCCCTAGATTGGCCATTTCATCCTCTCAATTCTCATTACTTATTACCATATCCCTCATTTGTCACTTACCATAGACTATCTTACAATATTACTTATCATTTTAAGAAAATTACAAATATCACTTATCTTTACCTAGATTATAAGCCCTTTGACAATATAAACTGCCTGCAACTCTTAGTATCCACAGCTCCGAGAGCTAGTCAGTCTAAATGTGATTAAATTCTGTTAGTGAATAACTAGGAAGATGTCAAAGAACATGAGCCTAAAAGTATGGATTCTGACACTGGTGTGCCTGGATTCAATTATATTTTCATACCATTAACTATACAAACTTGGACAAATTAATTTAACTCTCTAGTCTTCAACAGTTAAGTGGGAAACAGTATCTACATCATAGAATTGACGTAGGAATTAATAATAAACTCATGTAATATTAGCATAATATGAGACCTGTAAGCTTTCGACAAACATTAACTATTATTTGGCATATATCTGAGCTGGGTTTTAAAGGATAAGTGGTATTGGACACCAAGAAAAAATTAGGGTAGAGTTGTCTGCTGACTCTGCTCTTTTCAAAGAAATTAATTTATCTCCATTGAAAACTTCAAGTCTTTTCTCAGTGCTTATCTGCTGTGTCCTATCTCCATCATTAGCAACTATCAACCACCATTTCTGTCTTTACAGTTCCAATTCATTACTCAGATTAGCTGTGGTTTTTTCTTTTTCTTTCTTTTTTTTTGAGACAGAGTCTCGCCCTGTCACCCAGGTTGGAGTGCAGTGGCGCGATCTTGGCTCACTGCAACCTCCACCTGCTGGGTTCAAGTGATTGTCATGCCTCAGCCATCCAAGTAGCTGTGATTACAGGCGTGCACCACCACATCCAGCTAATTTTTCTAATTTTACGAGAGACAGGGTTTCACCATGTTGGCCAGGCTGATCTCGAACTCATGACCTCAAGTGATCCACCCGCCTCAGCCCCCCAAAGTGCTGGGATTACAGGCTTGACCCACCATGCCCAGTCCCAGATTAGCTCTTTACTGGCCCTTTACACTGAGAGAAATCATTCACCCAAGGGTCTCTGCTTAGTTTTCTTTTCTTTTCTAGCAGTTTTCACATTTTCAGTAACCATCTCTCAGTTTACCAATATCAAAATCCAAACTTTTTTCACCATGGAGTTCTACTTTAACACACACATGTCTAAATACGTAGTGAATATTTCTACCTGGCTGAATTACTGGACCACCCCTGAAACAAAACTCAGTACTTTCCCCCTAAAATGCATTTCTCCTCCCGGTTTGCATAATTTTTCCATCACCCAGGCTGAAAGATAAAGTGATCTTCCTTTTTGATACTATTTGTCATTACAGGTGCTCCTTGACTTATGACTGTGTTACATTCCAATAAATCCACTGAAAGTCAAAAATACTGTAAGGAAAAATGCATTTAATACACCTAGACTACCCAAGATCATAGGTTAGCCTAACCTACTTTAAACATGCTCAGAACACTCACATTAGCCTAGAGCTAGACAAAGTCATCTAACACAAAGCCTATTTTGTAGTACAGTATTGAATACTACACATAGATGGATGTTTTGTCGACATGATGAGATGTGAAAACACAAAAAATAAGAGCATCCAGAAAAATGCTGGCAACACAGTACACTGTAGAGTATCTACTGTGCATGTTGTGATCCCGTGGCTGACTGCAAGCTATGATTTGCTGCTGCTGCCCAGCATCACTAGGGAGTATCACACAGCAAATTACTAGCCCAGGAAAAGACAAAAATCCAAAATTTGAAATACAGTTTCCATTGAGTGTGTATTGCTGTCAGGAGCATGGTAAAGTAAAAGACATCATTACACTGAACTACTGTAAGTGGGAGACCATTCATAACCGGTTTTCCACTGCTGTAATTCTAGTTCAGATTCTCCGTGCCCAATGCCTAAACCTCCCAGCTGCCCTAAGACCAGATTCTTCCTGTTTAGAGATGCTGAGTGACTATAGAAGTTAAAGACAGAAACTGTGCTCTGGGAGACATCTGAACACGTCCGAACGTGAACTCTTGATCTCTCTCAACCCTGCTCCTCCTTCTGCCAACCTCTACTATGGCTTTCTCTATCTCACACGACACCTCCATCCTTTCAATTGCCCAAGCTGAAAACCCAAGAATCCCCTTCGAGTCCTCTCTTCTCTGACATCACATTCACTCCTGCAAATCCTGGTATTTCTACTTTAAAAACATAACCTGCTTCTGATAACTTCTCACCACCTCCACTACCT
This sequence comes from Chlorocebus sabaeus, assembly GCF_047675955.1. Taxonomy (NCBI): domain Eukaryota; kingdom Metazoa; phylum Chordata; class Mammalia; order Primates; family Cercopithecidae; genus Chlorocebus; species Chlorocebus sabaeus. Next base: position 81,573,707 of record NC_132928.1, read on the forward strand.
CAGACTAAGCCATCACTGTCTCTCACCTGATGATTCCAAAAACCTTAGAATAGCTTTCCCCTGCCCCTCACTGCAGTCTGTTCTCAATACAGCAGCCAGAAATCTTCTTAAAATGAAGATCTGCAAAAAAGTTCTGCAGTGTTTCAGTTCACTAAGAATAGAAGAGTAGGCCTTTAAGTGATCAGCAGGTGTCCTACGTGATCTGACCCTCCCACGGACCCTACTCAAGTTTCTGACCTACTTCCCTAGTACTCTCTTTCAGGCTGCTCTGCCAGCCACCCTGGCTTCCCTGCATTTCCTCAACAATGCACTACACTCTTTCTGCTTTAGAACTTTTTGCCCTCTGCCTAGCACTCTTCCCACCCTACACATCCGCACGGCTGCCTACCTTAAACATCCTATTTAATACTGCAATCTGCACCCCTTACCTAGGACTCTCCCTCCATCTTCTCTTACCTGCTCTATTTTTTATTTTCCATAGCTTGTTACTGTTTTCTAACATTTGATAAGAAGTTTTTTAGTATCTTTTTTGCTTACTGTCTTTTCAACTAGATTGTAAGCTCCATTCACATATTCTTAGCACTTGGAACTATGCCAGACACACAGTACTCAATAAATATTTTCCAAATGAATGAATTCTGGTAGTAATAATCCAACAAAGAAGGTAATTTTGATGCTACCAAATGATAATTTCTAAAGCAATGTTCCTACAGAAGCAAGAAGGGATTAAATTTACTAGACAAGTAAAGGGGTAGCTCTAATCAGGAGTATAAATAGTTTAGTAATGAAATAAGAGAGAAGATATAAGGGCCCAAAAGCAATTAGGAGTACAGAAGCAAGTAAAAGCTGGTAGAAATTATTTTCTCACTGCTTCTTTTTTTTTTTTTCAATGAATTAGGATATAAAGCCATTGGGAATAGGTTGCAAAAGGATCCATCGGGCTTTGAAGCAAAAAAGATATGAAATAGCACTCTGGGAAAACGAAAGTACAGACAGACTAGGGAAATCTACCATGATGGCCAAGAAGGATGAAGGACCAACCTGAATTTAATACTGAAGAATTTAAAGTAGTAACAGAGATCATGGTTGTGTATTTTCTCTCAAATATATTCAGCTGCATGTGTACAGGTGAGGTACACAGAGTAATGAATTTAAGCAAGGCTGTATTTTAACCAAGTAAGTTTGTCAAAGCAAGAAAACAGAAAAGAATTGAGAATCCAAGGCAAGGGAGCAAGGCAAGGGAGTAATTACGATAATCAACTAAGAAATTTAAAAAGGGTATGGAGGAAAGTGAGAACCTGGGGATGTGCAAAATAATGAATAGGTGGTAGAATCAACAGGTCACAAAATCTATCATATCACAATTCAACTCTGTATAGCAGCATTACATACTTTTTGAAAAATAAAAGTTAAAAAATACAAAATATTCCATAAAAAATAAGCAAAAACAGTGTTCATTTGAAAGATGTAAGTTTTAAAATACCAAAGACATTATACTAATTTGTACTAATAAAGAGCCAACCAATTCCTATGACTGACTCTGCCCATCAGTCTGATTCTCTTTGAAGCCAACTGTTACTCCCCATATCCTTCTTTTCAAAAGTTCTATTAAATTTCCAGCCAGTAGTTCACGAGCTAACTTACTTAAAAGTTAGGAATTGTGTGCACAGTTCTTCTTATAGCGTGTAGGACAGTGATAGGAAATAGAAGTATATAATAAATACTTCATGACTGGGCAACTGATTGGCTTTAAATGTAAAGCATGGAGGACAGACACTTAAATGAGGGGCGTGCCCAAGAGAAATACTCAAGAATGTACTATGGGGTACAGAGAAATACAGCACAGAAGCAAAGAAAGAATGCCCAGTCTGAGGTTCACTATTTCAGTTTTACTTCAGGTTCCCATTATGGTGATATAAGGTAATTAAGATAATGGACTTTGCAATCAGAATAAGAAATTCAAATCCAGGCTCTAACACAATCAGTGGTGTGATCCTTTTGAAAGTACTTTACATCTAAGCCCTCAAGTTCATCATCTTTAAAAGCACTATCATGAATCAAAAGCATATTTTCAACACCATATCTAAATGAAGTTTAAATGCTATAATTTAAAGAACTTCTCAATACCAGACTTTTAGGAGCTACTTAAAGTGCCATTATCAGATTCCAAATATCAATTACCATAATTTATAAGGCTGCTGAAAACAATAAAAGACATTACTTTAATTACCATTCTCAAGCAGATCACTGAAAAGGAATGGCTTAGAAAAGAATAAAATTCTTGTATTTATGTATGCAGTGGTTTGGAAAAATATTAAAAGAGTAACATAATGACTAAGTAGTTATGCACAACTTGACTGTTTTTACTAAATTTGCTAAGTATCCATGAACCAAATGATATATATGAAATGTCAGTTATGGGCCAGGCACTATGCAAAATGCTGGGCACACAAAAATGAATAGGAAACTCTATGAGCTCATAGCACACACCATACTACTAATCACTCTACCCATGTAATTATAAAGTAGTATTTCATTTATGATATAAAGGATTTAATCAGGTCCTGTGAACCCTCTAGTCCAACAAAAATCATGTTACGTGTAATTACAAATAAATAGTATAATAGAAATAAACCTGTATTTTATAGATCTCAGTATGAAATACTCTACAAACACATTCAATCTGTATACCAAGATATTCAAGTGGTAGTTGGATGACTACCAAGAGAATATCACAATGTCTTATGGTTTGTTGCTGTACAAAACAAATATAACTTAAAAAGCTGAATCCAAATTCAAAAAAGTTAAAACTCTAAATTACCATGTTAAAACCAGTGATCAAGTAAATAGAAAAACTTTTGAGTTCTTGCATGTTCACAATAAGGAATCAGAAACACATGATTCTTAAAGGAAATGGTGGTTAATACATGGATTAGCCAATACTTCTTTAAAAGAGTATTTTCCTTTTATTCCCAAAGCAAGGTAGGGCTTTTAATTTAAATTTTAAAAATCATAAGTAAGAGTTCTTTGTAGATTCTGGATATTAGCCCTTTGTCAGATGAATAAATTGCAAAAATTTTTTCCCATTCTGTAAGTTGCCTGTTCACTCTGATGACAGTTTCTTTCGCTGTGCAGAAGCTCTTTAGTTTAATTAGATTCCATTTGTCAATTCTGGCTTTTGTTGCCATTGCTTTTGGTGTTTTAGACATGAAGTCCTTGCCCATGCCTATGCCCTGAATGGTATTGCCTAGTTTTCTTCTAGGGTTTTTATGGTTTTAGGTCTAACATTTAAGTCTCTAATCCATCTTGAATTAATTTTCGTATAAGCAGTAAGGAAAGGATCCAGTTTCAGCTTTCTACTTATGGCTAGCCAATTTTCCCAGCACCATTTATTAAATAGGGAATCCTTTCCCCATTTCTTGTTTTTGTCAGGTTTGTCAAAGATCAGATGGCTGTAGATGTGTGGTATTATTTCTGAGGGCTCTGTTCTGTTCCATTGGTCTCTCTCTCTCTGTTTTGGTACCAGTACCATGCTGTTTTGGTTACTGTAGCCTTGTAGTATAGTTTGAAGTCAGGTAGCGTGATGCCTCCAGCTTTGTTCTTTTGACTTAGGATTGTCTTAACAATGCGGGCTCTTTTTTGGTTCCACGTGAACTTTAGTTTTTTCCAATTCTGTGAACAAAGTCATTGGTAGCTTGATGGGGATGACATTGAATCTATAAACTACCTTGGGCAGTATGTCCATTTTCATGATATTGATTCTTCCTATCCATGAGCATGGAATGTTCTTCCATTTGTTTGTGTCCTCTTTTATTTCGTTGAGCAGTGGTTTATAGTTCTCCTTGAAGAGGTCCTTCACATCCCTTGTAAGTTGGATTCCTAGGTATTTTATTCTCTTTGAAGCTATTGTGAATGGGAGTTGATTCATGATTTGGCACTGTTTGTCTGTTATCAGTGTATAAGAATGCTTGTGATTTTTGCACATTGATTTTGTATCCTGAGACTTTGCTGAAGTTGCTTATCAGCTTAAGGAGATTTTGGGCTGAGACAATGGGGTTTCCTACATAAACAATCATGTCATCTGCAAAGAGGGACAATTTGACTTCCTCTTTTCCTAATTGAATACCCTTTATTTCTTTCTTCCGCCTCATGGCCCTGGCCAGAATTTCCAACACTATGTTGAATAGGAATGGTGAGAGAGGGCATCCCTGTCTTGTGCCAGTTTTCAAAGGGAATGCTTCCAGTTTTTGCCCATTCAATATAATATTGGCTGTGGGTTTGTCATAAATAGCTCTTATTATTTTGAGATACGTTCCATCAATACCAAATCTATTGAGAGTTTTTAGCATGAAGGGCTGTTGAATTTTGTCAAAGGCCTTTTCTGCCTCTATTGAGATAATCATGTGGTTTTTGTCTTTGGTTCTGTTTATATGCCAGATTACATTTATTGATTTGTGTATGCTGAACCAGCCTTGCATCCCAGGGATGAAGCCCACTTGATCATGGTGGATAAGCTTTTTGATGTGTTGCTAGATTCGGTCTGCCAGTATTTTATTGAGGATTTTTGCATCGATGTTCATCAGGGATATTGGTTTAAAATTCTCTTTTTTTGTTGTGTCTCTGCCAGGCTTTGGTATCAGGATGATGCTGGCCTCAAAAAATGAGTTAGGGAGGATTCCCTCTTTTTCTATTGATTGGAATAGTTTCAGAAGGAATGGTACCAGCTCCTCCTCGTACCTCTGGTAGAATTCGGCTGTGAATCTGTCTGGTCCTGGACTTTTTTTGGTTGGTAGGCTATTAATTATTGCCTCAATTTCAGAGTCTGTTATTGGTCTATTCAGAGATTCAACTTCTTCCTGGATTAGTCTTGGTAGAGTGTGTGTGTCGAGGAATTTATCCATTTCTTCTAGATTTTCTAGTTTATTTGCGTAGAGGTGTTTACAGTATTCTCTGATGGTAGTTTGTATTTCTGTGGGATCTCTGGTTATATCCCCTTTATCATTTTTTATTGCGTCTATCTGATTCTTCTCTCTTTTCTTCTTTATTAGTCTTGCTAGCGGTCTATCAATTTTGTTGATCTTTTCAGAAAACCAGCCCCTGGATTCACTGATTTTTTGGAGCGTTTTTTGTGTCTCTATCTCCTTCAGTTCTGCTCTGATCTTAGTTATTTCTTGCCTTCTGCTAGCTTTTGAATGTGTTTGCTCTTGCTTCTCTAGTTCTTTTAATTGTGATGTTAGGGTGTCAATTTTAGATCTTTCCTGCTTTCTCTTGTGGACAGTTAGTGCTATAAATTTCCCTTTACACACGCTTTAAATGTGTCCCAGAGATTCTGGTATGTTGTGTCTTTATTCTTGTTGGTTTCAAAGAACATCTTTATTTCTGCCTTCATTTCGTTATGTACCCAGTAGTCATTCAGGAGCAGGTTGTTCAGTTTCCATGTAGTTGAGCGGTTTTGATTGAGTATCTTAATCCTGAGTTCTAGTTTGATTGCACTGTGGTCTGAGAGACAGTTTGTTAAAATCTCTGTTCTTTTACATTTGCTGAGGAGTGCTTTACTTCCCACTATGTGGTCAATTTTGGAATAAGTGCAGTGTGGTGCTGAGAAGAATGTACATTCTGTTGATTTGGGGTGGAGAGTTCTGTAGATGTCTATTAGGTCCGCTTGGTGTAGAGCTGAGTTCAATTCCTGGATATCCTTGTCAACTTTCTGTCTTGTTGATCTGTCTAATGTTGACAGTGGGGTGTTAAAGTCTCCCATTATTATTATGTGTGAGTCTAAGTCTCTTTGTACGTCTCTAAGGACTTGCTTTATGAATCTGGGTGCTCCTGTATTGGGTGCATATATATTTAGGAGAGTTAGCTCTTCTTATTGAATTGATCCCTTTACCATTATGTCATGGCCTTTTTTGTCTCTTTTGATCTTTGTTAGTTTAAAGTCTGCTTTATCAGAGACTAGGATTGCAAACCCTGCCTTTTTCTGTTTTCCATTTGCTTGGCAGATCTTCCTCCATCCCTTTATTTTGAGCTTATGTGTGTCTCTGCACATGAGATGGATTTCCTGAATACAGCACACTGATGGGTCTTGACTCTTTATCCAATTTGCCAGTCTGTGTCTTTTAATTGGAGCATTTAGCCCATTTACATTATATGTGTGAATTTGATCCTGACATTTACAAGAAAGAAACAACCCCATCAACAAGTGGGCAAAGGATATGAACAGACACTTCTCAAAAGAAGACATTTATGCAGCCAATAGACACATGAAAAAATGCTCATCATCACTGGCCATCAGAGAAATGCAAATCAAAACCACAGTAAGATACCATCTCACACCAGTTAGAATGGTGATCATTAAAAAGTCAGGAAACAACAGGTGTTGGAGAGGATGTGGAGAAATAGGAACACTTTTACACTGTTGGTGGGACTGTAAATGAGTTCAACCATTGTGGAAGACAGTGTGGCGATTCCTCAGGGATCTACAACTAGAAATACCATTTCACGCAGCCATCTCATTACTGGGTATATACCCAAAGGATTATAAATCACACAGATGTAAAGACACATGCACACATACGTTTATTGCAGCACTACTCACAATAGCAAAGACTTGGAACCAACCCAAATGTCCAACAATGATAGACTGGATTAAGAAAATGTGGCACCTATACACCATGGAATACTATGCAGCCATAAAAAATGATGAGTTCATGTCCTTTGCAGGGACATGGATGAAGCTGGAAACCATCATTCTCAGCAAACTATTGCAAGGAGAAAAAACAAACACCGTATGTTCTCACTCATAGGTGGGAACTGAACAATGAGATCACTTGGACACAGAAAAGGGAACATCAGACACCGGGGCCTATTGTGGAGTGGGGGGAAGGGAGGATGGATAGCATTAGGAGATATACCTAATGTAAACGATCAGTTAATGGGTGCAGCACACCAACATGGCACATGTATACATATGTAACAAACCTGCACATTGTGCACATGTACCCTAGAACTTAAAGTGTAATAAAAAAATATTTTGCATATATAGGGTTAAATAAAATAAATTATTAAAATTTAAAAAAAATAAATAAATAATAAGAAGTAGAAACTTTGGATAGAGATTCTAAGAACTATTAACCAATTGATTATCAGTAAAGTAAATGTGCTTATACAAAATGCCAGGTAGCTAACTTTTATTATAACATACTTCTCAGTGTTATTTGTTACACCGTTACTTGTATTAGATAGTTATACACTAGTTAAACTCTCCTGAGCAACATGAACCACAAACTGAATTTTAAATGTTCTGCTAACTTTACACCATTCTGAGCCACAGATGACAAAGTCTGTTCAAAGCTGTAATTACTCTGCAAACCTGAAAGCCAATTAGAAAGACTGTAACATGTCAGATCAAGAAATACATACACCAAAGAAAATTTTTAGAGATCATCTGTTTGGATTTTATTAAAATGTTTAAAAGTTTCATTTCAACCAACCTCTTTAGCCATTTAAACACTAATTTTATTCTTTCTAAAATAACATCCAATGTGAAAAACAAAGGCATAATAATAGATTCCATTTTTCATTAAATCACAGAATGAAATAATGCTGGTTGTGAGTTACGATGACCATAAATCAAGTTTATTGTTCAGGTCTTAAAAGTGTGATACACCATGGAGGTTCTTTGAATGGGACAAAAAGCATTTCTATCTTTTGTTTAATGTTTTCACTCTCTAGGGGCAAAAAAGCGTAATACCTATTTAGGATTCAATACATCAACCTTTAAGAGATTCATTTAATCTACTGAGCGAAGGTGACTTAGGTTAGGCAGGTGTCCCGGTAGAGAGCAATTCCAGCAGCAGATAACTGTGGAGCGATCACTACATTCCAGGCACTGCACAAAGAGTGGTGTACAAATGTTACTCATTTAATCCAAAGGAAAAATCTAAAAGGTGTTATTACCTTCCAATTTATAAATGAGCAAATTTAAAAGAGTCAGGCAATCTAAATAACTTGCCCCAAAACACACAACTGTGAGTCATTATCTAAGGATTTATTCCAAGTCTATCTCAATCCCAATCCCATGCTCTTCTGAAGAGAATATACTGCTACGAAAAGTGCCTTAAAAATCAGTAATCATCTATCAAAGCCACAGTACTGTCTTGTTCCCTCTTCTATACCCTCTCTATACCTTCCCTATGCTTGGCCCTTCTCCCATCTATGACACATTTTCTCATATAAGGAAATCCAGGATAAGTTTCAATTGATGATAATGTTTGAGCTGGTGAGGGCTCCAATGTGTTTGTCTCTGGTTCTCTCCACCATATAGGGATGGACAGGAATGAGGATTATCTCCTAGCAGGATGCTGATCCTTGAATCTCGTTTCTCCAAGTAGGAGTAATGAGAGGTGGTTTAGAATGAGAAGCTGAAGGGAAAGAAAGTGGTAAGGATAGCAGAAAGGAAGGCAAGAGAGCCTTTGGGCTCTTTCGCTGCTGGCTCTCACATTCTCCAATACCAATGAAGTTAATGATTAAAAAAATGTTCAACTACTAATAATGGAAAAGTGATCTGCAGACTCACATCAATCCAACTCCACATTGCTAGTTATTTCTGTCTGAACCATTTGCTTATTTATCACCCAGACTCAACATATCTCTCTCCACATAAGCCAACAGGAGAGAAGACAAAGTTATTACATTTGATTCCATAATACAAGGGGTTCAACAAATAATGGGAGTAAGATTGGATTAGTAACATTACATTTCCCTCTAGAAGATGTTTTTCACTTTATCATCCACATTCCAAATTGTGACATTTTAATTATCATAAACCACCACTTTGGAATTAACATGAAATACTATTTATGAACTTGAGTTGAATTTTAAGTCACGATATGTTAATGTGAACTTCTCCTAACACATTTTTCTTTTTTGAATATGGTCACTACAAATACTATAATTTACCAAAAGCACATTTACAGAGCCAGTATTTTCCCCATCAATATTTCTCTATCTTGTTTACCTACCGAATACTGCCTCTACTTAAACAAATACACACCTCAAGAATCTTCTAGAACAACTGTTCTTTGCATACTTTTTGCCTACTTGAAATTACAAATAAACATACTGTGGTCATTTTGAGACAACAGTTAAAATATAAAAACGACACAAATCATTTACTAAAAGAATTATAAGAGGCATGCAAAAATCTAGTGGACTCAAGGAATTAGGCATGTTGGTTTTTTGGCTTTGATTTTAATTTTTCCAGTATAATAGCCATGGGCTTTTTTAAAAGGTAGTAAAATATACATAACATAAAATGCACCATTTTAACCATTTTAAGTACACAGCTTGGTGACATTAGTAAATTCACATTGTTGTGTGGGCAAGTTGGCTTTCAAACATATTTCTTGATTTACTTTCACTGTATAAATCATCCATGCTTAATACAGAAAACCCCATAAATAAGTATAAGCGAAATAATAAAAATCATAATCCTACCATTCAGGTATAACCATTATTAGTGTTTGAATACATACATTTTTAGACCTTTCCTAAGCACTTTTTAAAAATAAAAATGAAACCATGATTGATGATATTATATGTTTTGGATATTTTCCATTTCAGTAAATAAAGATCTACATCATTATATTTAACAGTGGCATAAAACTCCATTGTACTCATACACCAGAATAAGCAGTTTATTTATAGTCATAATGCATGAAACAGAAGTAAATCATTCAGACGTACACAGGGTATCTAACCATTCATTACATAACATGCTACTGAATAACATGGTAAAATCTGAAAAATAATTATGAGTTTGTTTGTTTGTTTGTTTGTTTTGAGACGGAGTCTCACTCTTTCACCAGGCTGGAGTGCAGTGGCACGATCTCAGCTCACTGCAACCTCTGCCTCCTGGGTTCAAGAAATTCTCCTGCCTCAGCCTTCTGAGTAGCTGGGACTACAGGTGTGCACCACTAGGCCCAGCTAATTTTTGTATTTTCAGGAGGGACGGGGTTTCATCATGTTGGCCAGGATGGTCTCAGTTTCTTGACCTCGTGATCTGCCCACCTCAGCCTCCCAAAATGTTGGGATTACAGGCGTGAGTCAATGTGCCCGGTCTATTTTTAAGAAAAGCTATTTATATTTGAAACATGATGAACTGGGATTTGATAACAAAATATTTAAACAATCCAACAAGAATGTACATTAGATTGAAAATTTTAGGGGAAGGTCCATACTATTTGATTTCTGGTTCTATGCCTAAACAGGGCTGGTCTCAAATAAATAACAAACAGAATGACTAATACATTGCCCCAATTTATCTGTGCCTTGGCTAACTGAAATCACATGTTAAAAAACAGCTAAAAGATAATCTACCCCTAATAAAATAATTGATTCAGGCAAAAAATCACCAATGGTAAAATCATTTGGTAAATAAAAATTAAGACTAAATATTGCATAGTGCCAACATGTCAAACCACAGATTATCTGGTAACCACAGGAGGAAAACTTAAGTTTATAATGAAGAGACGACGCGGTCACTACCATAACCCAGTGAACAACGATAGCATTACTAATAGCTGGTCAACCAAATACTAGGTACCTCTCGACATAACGCAATATGAAGTACACAGACTCACCAAGGAAACAATCTTGATAAAAATTCTGAATATGAATCTGATGGAATCCTTAGATCTAACTTCATTTTACAGTAAATACAGAGGTAGAGGAAAAGTTAAATGACAACTTGCAGAAACAATCAGAGAATTTCAGAAGAGAGAACTTTCACAGGATAAATGACGTAGTCTCTTTAATAACTGAATGTACCCAAAAGTGGGGTGAGGAGGGTAGTCTAATACTCTGCTGGACTACTAGGGACTTAAAAGATTTATAAAAACCAAATGCAATGCGTGGTCCTCAATACATTTTGGTCTAAACCAGTTTCAGGCAACAAGTGGGAAATCTGAATATGAATTTGTACTCGGTAATACTAAAGATTAGTTTTATTAGATGTGACTGTGATACAACTTCTTAAAAAATTTTAAATTCATGAAGTACATGTGCAGGTTTGATACATGAGTATATTGTATAAAGCTGAGATATGGGCTTCTAGTGAACTCATCACCCAAATAAAGAACATAGTACTCAACAGGTAGTTTTCTGGTCCTTGTCCCACCCTTCCCCATTTTGGAGTCCCCAGAGTCTATTATTTCCACCTTTATGTCCATATGTACCCACTGTATAGCTCCCACTTAGAAGTAACTTACAACTTAAATGCCTCGAGATTTCCATCTGTACCAACGAGACAATTTCTACTCACATAACTTCAAAGTAGCTTATCAGTGCTTACATACCACAATGAAATAAACAATAAACATATACAAAGACCAAGATGCAGATCCAAAGTCACTTTGGTTTTTTTTGTTTTTTTGAGATGGAGTCTTGCTTTGTCACCCAGGATGGAGTGCAGTGGCACAATCTCGGCTCACTGCAACCTCTGCCTACCGGGTTCAAGCGATTCTCCTGACTCAGCCTCCTGAGTAACTGGGATTACAGGTGCATGCCACCATGCCTGGCTAATTTTTTGTATTTTTAGTAGAGACAGTGTTTCACTGTGTTGGACAGGCTGATCTCAAACTCCTGACCTCAGGTGATCAGCCTGCCTCTGCTTCCCAAAGTGCTGTGATTACAGGCGTGAGCCACCACGCCCAGTCTCAAAGTCACTCTTTAAAGCACTTGTATTAAATGCTGCTCCTCTTCCCCCAATTGCCCCATTCCTCTCCTTCATTTTGCTGGTAAATCACTCAAAATAATCTACAAAGCTAGCCATTGTTACCTATGCCTTAACCAATTAGCTAAATTCTGGTTTCTACCACTCTACTGAAGTCTCTTTTTCATCAGATATATTTTCCTTGTTCTCATTTTCATTTATTTGCAGCATTTGATGTTCTTGGCTCCCTATCCTTTGAGTCCCTTTTCCTTGACTTCCATGACACTGACTTGCCTGGTTTTACTAGCATCCTATACCATTCATTAGTTTTTCTTAGGGCCTCTACTTCCAAATGGAGTTGCCCTCTTAGGCTCAGACCTTTCTGTTATGTTTTTATTTTTGACATTTTTTTCCATAGTAAATCTAGACATTAATTACACAATATTTGTTAGGTACCCACAGCATATCAGCCAGTAACCTAGGCATTGAATAGTGACCTCGTTGGAAAGCACTCCCTAACTTCTTTAAACTGTAAGGGGAAAGTATAGATGTGTTTTACTTGCGTTCAGGAATTCTGACTCCAAATAGGGTAACCTGGCTTTGAAAGATGGTTCCAACCACAGACATAAAGAAGCCTCTTGGGTATTTACTACAGCAACAACAACAACGACAACAAAAACACTTCATTTTAAAATCTGGTTTGATAGCAAGCTATATGAACTAAGGTAAAAGAATCAGTTCATTCACTGATCTCTAGAAGAATAAGGGGGAAAATCTCATCTTAAATCTCTGCCAATTTAAATCAGTAGGAAAACTTTGCTTTCTATTATATCTTTCTCCAAAATTTATTTTTTAAATAGTAACTACTAAATAATTATCTTAGCATATTATCAATTGCTTCACTACGTTAAGATTTCACATACATTATTTCTCAATTAATCCTCTCAGTTGAGTTCTAAAGTATGGTCATTTCCAGTTCAAAAATTTTTTTAAAAAGAAGCTATTTAATGTTTAAATCACTTATTCAAAATCATCAAGCCATTAATGTGGTAAAACTGAGTCTCAAATCCAGGTTTTCTAGCTCCAAATTCATGTCTCTTTTTGTATCATATACTGTTTTTAGGATGTTGGTTGTTAATGAAAGGAAGTAAAGTTTTCTTTCTTTCTAATAACCTTTATACAGATGACTCTTGGAAAACACAGGTCTGAACTGCGCAGTTCCACTTATACATGGATTTTTTTCAATAATAGTACACCAAGTGTGCCTGTCTCTCCTGCCTTCCCCTTCCACCTGCTCCACATCTCTTCATCTCTGCCACCCAAGACAGAAAGACCAACGCCTTCTCTTTCTCCTCGTCCTCTGCCTACTCAACATGAAGACAATGAGGATGAAGACCTTTATGATGACCCACTTCCACTTAATGAATAGCAAATGTGTTTTCTCTTCCTTATGACTTTCTTAATAGCATTTTTCTAGCTGACATTATAAGAATATGGTATATAGTACATGTAGTACACAAAATATGTATCAATTAACTGTTTAGGTTATTGGTAAAGCTTCTGGGCAACAGTAAGATATTGGCAGCTAAGTTTGAGGGTGTCAAAAGTTAGAACATGGATGTTTGACTACACAAGGGTAAACTTTGCACTGTTCAAGGGTCAACTGTATTTCACTTTCTAGTTTTATGCAAATAAATTGATACAAACAGGTGACAGAGAACTGAAATATGCTTTCTCCCAAAGAAAACTGACCAATCTTTTATTTAGTATTCATGCATTAAAAATAACTGCTATCTTCACTGACATAATATTTAAAAGCACCAACAAGCTCTGATCACATGACAAGACAAAGTTCTGTAAGTGACAGATAAGCTGTCAAGTATTATTATACTGCTTCAGGACTTCTCTATATAAGTTTTATTTGAATAATGTCTTTCTGTCAATACCAGATTATTGGAACAAGGCTGAGAGCACATTTAAAGTGTTTATTGGCCAAAATGTTAAAAACCTAACATGAATTAACACGTAACTAAAGTTGCCAGGAGTCTAATATCGGAATTTGTTCAGGCTTGTCAGTCTAAGCCAACTTTGCTGATTCCTTAGTCATAATAAAATAATCTGTTGATAAAAATAAAGACTCATCAATAGGTAAAGAATAGAGATGGCACTTCCTAGAGGCACAGAAATATCCAACAATTTATGAGGCAAACAGTAAATCTGTAAATAATACAGTTTAACAAAAATATTTTAATAAAACGTTCCACAGGACTAAGGTGAAGTTCAAAGGAAACAATGCATATGGAATAATGCTGTAAAGAGTATTACATGTTTATTTTAAATTATCTTATAAGAACACGCTACAGAGACAGAAACTTTATCAGTGTGCTTTTGGAAGCAGTAACTGTTGCTGGTTGGATGATTCAGTTATCATGAACTATTCTGGCAGGTTTCAAAAGCAGTGCCATTTTAAAACATTAAAAATGTCTAAAAATGCAACCATAGTAATAGATTCTGAGTGCATGGGTTGGGGGGTGAGGGAGAAAGACAATAACAAATTGGTCCAAAAGGACACTGAGACTTCATAGTTGGAAGACTATTGTGCTGACAATTAGTAACAGAGGAAGCAGAGCACAAAACAAATGAATGAAAAAAGCTGAACTTGCAATGAAAGACCTTATTATAGTTCAGAAACATTATTGTAATAAAGGGGCAATGTACTCTCCTCTATAAAACTTCCAAACAGGCACCCTAGTCTCTTTTCTCTTCCCCTGCATTTCATTTTTTCATTAGCATCTGCTTGATTATGTATTATTTCCAATCCAAAAGAACGCCTCTATATCTTTCCTAAATTCCAAGGCTTAAAGGTCCTTCCTCCCAATGCGGCCTTAGGCCTCATTTAACTTTACTCAAAGTATAATAAATGCTTTTAAATTAAAATAAAGATAAAGGGGTGAAAAAATCAGAAAGCCAGTAATTTAGCATGTATCAACTCAGAGGAAGCAACAAAACACGTCCCTCAAGTTCAATTTGTTAAAAATGCAATGATTATGTAACTTACGGCAAATATTCAGATGATTCTGCCTCTTAAGAAAATCAGTGTCTCCCCTATGGCTTCTATGACTTAGTTGGAAGAGCAAGGCTGAAATTTTCACATACTAGTGAATCATCTACATTAAGGTGCTGTGTCCCTAAATGGAATTATCCAAAAGCTCTCAAATACATCTTCATGTACTAGTCAAGAATGACAAGATCTGATCCACGATACAGACAGAAAGACTAGTCTAGAGTCATGGAAAACCCATATCTTCCGAATTGCCCACACTAGAAAACCTCTCACTTCAAGGCCCTAATGTAAGGTAGTCAAAGATCCTTTAGTTAAGTAGGAACATGGAAAAAGAACTGGTCTGGAAACTTGAAAGCTGCGGGTTTATCTCCCAGCTCCATCTCTGAAAGAATTGCTTGCCACTGGGAAATTCCATGAGCCTAGTTTCTCCAGCTATAAAATAGACTGTTTGTCCTCCAAGGATGTTAGTAAGACTAAATATATCTTACTAATACACACATGTATGTGTATGTATGTACATATATGTATGTATGTATGTAAAGTACGAGGCAGAAGGTACTCAACAAGTGGTAATTTATTACTATACTACTCCTCAATATACTCAATATTTCAAGAAATTATTATCTGCTGCTGATAGGCAAACCACTGAATTTAGAAGAAAGGACTTTAGAGATCCTTCACTCTAACTCCCTCACTCTACAGATCACAAAATTCTGAGTCCCAGGATGGTTAAGCGACTGGCTCAACATTACATAATAAAACTCTATCAAATTTATCAGCCACCCATCTACCACATCTATATTTGTTCCTTTGCTCTAGCAGAAAGAAGTATCGCTATTATATATAATACAACTCTTGACAACAATGAGGGTCCACTATTAACCCACTGGGTGACACTCGGCATAGCACAAAAGTTCCGTGGGTGCTGACTATGTATTACGTGAAGAGAGTTGTCATCTCTGAACCCCATATATGACTAAACACATTCAAACCGGCGTTAGATTAGAGTTCAAATCACAGTTCTGCCATGTTTGAGGTTCCGGGAAAGTTTTTTGGTCTCTCTAGGTCTCAGATTCATTATCTAGTTTTTTTTTCCTTTAAGTAATATTTATTACATGTTTTTCATGTGATGACAAAATGCAATTACACAAATAAAACACCCTGTAAAAAGCAGGCTCTTTAAAAATGTTAATTTTCTTCCCTTGCTTCCTTAATTGCCCTCCTAATTTCTGATGTATTAATTATAAATTGGGATTAAAACACCAAATATAATGGGCAAACAATCATCTTTCTAATTACAATTTCAAAAACTAATTACACACAATCCTCTTTCTAGAAACTAAACATTTAAGTTTAAAATGACACACTAAAAAAAAAAATTAACAAATAAATCAAGTAGTTATCTATATTCAACTTAACCAAAATAATCCATACATTTAATAAGGTCATAAAAAAATTATACAGTAAATACACTACAGTTGCCTTATCATCCACAGGCTGCAGGTAGTGATCCTTCCACTCCACCCTCCACTTCCCATCCACACTACTCCAACTTCCCTACATAAAAGAAGGCAAATTTTTAAAAATTAAATATATAAAAAGATAATGTACCCCTTTCCAAGCTTTCTAAATTTTAAAATTTAGCTTAAATTTTAAAAACTCTGTAGGTAGGATTTTAAAATGGAGTGTTTGTCAGTAAAATTATTTTATATTCTACTAGGAGAGAAGATGAACAACAATGTTACCACAGAAACTACAAATAAAACACAAGGTAAGCTAACACACAGGGTAGCTAGTGCCTAACTGTGGCCCCGAGAAAACAATGTCTGACATGATTAGGGCATTCTGCTAAGTATTTCAAATGCCATATTTATTCCTATTACTTATTCTTTTTCCTCATTTGATATTTTTCACTCTATACAGGGATAAGGAAATAACATACCATCTGGAGCTTTCATTCATTTCTGAGGATTTCATACCCACTTACTTCGACAAGATGAAAAGAAATTCAGCCAAAGTTTCTCAGAAATAATTTTTCAAATTAATGCTATTCTTGTTACCTAGAAAGTAACTTTATCTTTTGAAATATTACCATTTCTCCAATCAATCTCAATTTCCAAAGAAGCTTTTCTTGATGATCCCATCTTTAATGATACCTCTTTTTCCTAAATTGTAACTGCATATATTAATAGCAAAACTCACTTCGGAACTTAGCCGCAAAACATCTCAAAATACCAATTCCTAGGGTCTGTGGCATATTTTTGCTACTAGACTATAAATTCTTCAAAGCCAAGGGCTAGATCTTGTACCTATGGAATAAGAAAATGAACACAAAACTCTAGGTTCACTCTGTTAGACATGGGTTCATGCTGTGGGCTCTGCCACTTGCCAAATAGTGGCCTAAGCAAGTCATATAACCACTCTGAGTTTCTTTAAAATGGGGAGCATAATACGTACCTCACAATGTTGTGATGAAGATAAAATGAGAAAACATATGTGAAGGGGCTTGATACATAGTAACACTCAAAGAAAGGTTGGTTTCCTTATTTCCCTCTTTTTTCCCCTCAGTACCTGGTACAATGTTGAGAACACAATAACCCTCAATAAAAACTTTCTAAATATTCATTAGAATTTAGACTTCCTAAAAAGTATATTTAAACATTAATTTTGATGACTCCTATGTTTCCAATTTGTGTTACTTTAAGTCAAACACATACACACAAGGTAGAAATCTTCAAAATACAGTAGGTGCAAATGGTTGTTATTTGAGATGAGCAGAAAAGAAAATCAAGGAAGAAATCAGAAGTACTTAAAAATAATTGAGTGATACTAATGATATATAGAGTGTTCCCTTACTTAAGCACCTATCAACAAGTAAGAGTTGATTGCTGACCTTCGGAAAAGTTGAGTGAGAGAGAAAAGGGGGAAGGCAGATACAGAGGAAAAGAAGGAGGGAAAAAGAATGGAATAAAGGAAGGTGGTCATGCTGGAATCTCTTCTATGTCCTCAATATAAACTACTGAAGCTGGTAACTACTTGCCTGTCTTCCTTTAAAAACAATCTCCATTGCATCCTCCACCTTTCATAAAAGCAATAATCTAGGAAGCAAATTACCTTTAATTTTTCCTCCAATGGATGGGATCCTCTTCAACCAGTCAGAAAAATACTGAAGGAAAACAACTTCTGACTAAAAAGGGAATAGCAATAGTCGCACGGGTCTTTCTCAGCCTGCAGCAGCTTTGTCTTCCAATGCCCAGGGTTTCAAGAATTTGGTCTATACCCCGTTCCTCTTGCCCTCACCCCAAACTCTTCACTCTGATCCAATGGTGTGAGATCTTATTTATTTATTTTTTTAGCAATCAATATATGTTAATTGAACACTTTTTTTGTATTAATGTTTTTTAAATTTTTTTTAATTATACTTTAAGTTGCGGGGTACATGTGCAGAACGTGCAGGTTGGTTACATAGGTATACACGGGCCATGGTGGTTTGCTGTATCCATCGACCTGTCATCTACATTAGGTATTTCTCCTAATGCTATCCCTCCCCTAACCCCCTACCCCTTAACAAGCCCTGGTATGTGATGTTCCCCTCCCTGTGTCCATGTGTTCTCATTGTTCAACTCCCACTTATGAGTGAGAACATGTGGTATTTGGTTTTCTGTTCCTGTGACAGTTTGCTCAGAATGATGGTTTCCAGCTTCATCCATGTCCCTGCAAAGGACATGAACTCATCCTTTTTTATGGCTGCACAGTATTCCATGGTGTATATGTACCACACGTTATTTATCCAGTCTATCATTGATGGGCATTTGGGTTGGTTCCAAGTCTTTGCTATTGTGAATAGTGCTGCAATAAACATACGTGTGCATGTGTCTTTATAGCAGAATGATTTATAATCCTTTGGGTGTATACCCAGTAATGGAACTGCTGGGTCAAATGGTATTTCTAGTTCTAGATCCTTGAGGAATCGTCACACTGTCTTCCACAATGGTTGAACTAATTTACTTCCACAATGGTTGAACTAATTTACTTACACCAACAGTATAAAAGCATTCCTATTTCTCCACATCCTCTTCAGCATCTGTTGTTTCCTGACTTTTTAATGATCACCATTCCAACTGGCATGAGATGGTATCTCATTGTGTTTTGATTTGCATTTCTCTAATGACCAGTGATGATGAGCTTTTGTTCATATGTTCGTTGGCCACATAAATGTCTTCTTTTGAGTAGTGTCTGTTCACATCCTTTGCCCACTTTTTGATGGGGTTGTTTTCTTCTTGTAAAACTGTTTAAGCTCCTTGTAGAATCTGGATATTAGCCCTTTGACAGATAGACAGATTGCAAAAATTTTCTCCCATTCTGTAGGCTGCCTGTTCACTCTAATGATAGTTTCTTTTGCTGTGCAGAAGCTTTCTAGTTTAATTAAATCCCATTTGTGAATTTTGGTTTTTGTTGCCATTGCTTTTGGTGTTTTAGACATGAATTATTTGCCCATGCTTATGTCCTGAATGGTATTGCCTAGGTTTTCTTCCAGGGTTTTTATGGTTTTACAGTTTTAGGGTTTTTATGGTTTTTTGGTCTCATGTTTAAGTCTTTAATCCATCTTGAGTTAATTTTTGTATAAAGTGTAAGGAAGGGGTCTAGTTTCAGTTTTCTGCATATGGCTAGCCAGTTTTCCCAACACCATTTATTAAATAGAGAGTCCTTTCCCCATTGCTTGTTTTTGTCGGGTTTGTCAAAGATCAGATGGCTGTAGATGTGTGGTGTTATTTCTGAGGCCTCTGTTCTGTTCCATTGGTCTATATCTCTGTTTTGGTACCAGTACCATGCTGTTTTGGTTACTGTAACCTTGTAGTATAGTTTGAAGTCAAGTAGCATGATGCCTCCAGCTTTGTTCTTTTCACTTAGGATTGCTTTGGCTATATGGGCTCTTTCTTGGCATTCCCTTTGAAAACCAGCACAAGACAAGGATGCCCTCTCTCACTACTCCTATTCAACATAGTATTGGAAGTGCTGGCTAGGGCAATCAGGAAAGATAA
The DNA here is from genome assembly GCF_047675955.1 of Chlorocebus sabaeus. Lineage (NCBI taxonomy): Eukaryota > Metazoa > Chordata > Mammalia > Primates > Cercopithecidae > Chlorocebus > Chlorocebus sabaeus. Next base: position 81,593,523 of record NC_132928.1, read on the forward strand.
AGAAATAAAGGGTATTCAAATAGGAAGAGAGGAAGTCAAATTATCTCTGTTTGCAGATGACATGCTTGTATATTCAGAAAACCCCATCATCTCAGCCCCAAATCTCCTTAAGCTGATAAGCAACTTCAGCAAAGTCTCAGGATATAAAATCAATGTGCAAAAATCACAAACATTCCTATACACCAATAACAGACAAACAGAGAGCCAAATCATGAGTGAACTCCCATTCATAATTGCTACAGAGAGAACAAAATACCTAGGAATACAACTTACAAGGGATGTGAAGGACCTCTTCATGGAGAACTACAAACCACTGCCCAAGGAAATAAGAGAGGAAACAAACAAATGGAAAAACATTCCATACTCATGGATAGGAAGAATCAATATCGTGAAAATGGCCATACTGCCCAAAGTAATTTACAGGTTCAATGCTATCCCCATCAAGCTACCATTGACTTTCTTCACAGAATTAAGGTGTTACTTCTTTAGCCATAGTGACATCTTCTTTTTGGGTCAGAAGAAGGCTGTGAGCAGGGTTTGGGAATGTACCTCACTTTGTTTAGTCGTAAGAAAGAATAGCCCTGACTAATCAAAGTCCTAGGCATTAAATGAAACTAGAAATTTTCCTCCAACCAAACAATAGCATTTGGCCTCAACTGCAAGAGATTGTTGTAAGCAAGGTCTCTAAAACCTTTAAGACTCTTGAAAGAAAGCTCGGTAAAGTGGTTTCCTCCTCACTCCAATGTAATTTAGCTAAAGAAGGAAGAATGATTGCCAGTTAATTTAGCAAACATTACTAACTACCTTCTATCTTATGTTAATACTATTTGGATAGCATTTTACAATGTACAAATTGTTTTCAAATATATATATATATATTTTTTTGAGTCAAAGTCTTGTTCTGTCGCCAAGGCTGGGGTACAGTGGCACGGACTTGGCTCACTGCAACTTCTACTTTCCGGGTTCAAGCAATTCTCCTGCTTCAGCCCAGTAGCTGGGACTGTAGGCGTGCCCCACCAAGCCTGGCTAATTTTTTTATTTTTAGTAGAGACGGGGGTTTCATCATGTTGGCCAGGCTGGTCTCAAACTCCTGACCTCAAGTGATCCACCCACCTTAGCCTCCCAAAGTTCTAGGACTACAGGCATGAGCCACACCACCCGGCTATATGATCTATTATTAGCTTCATTGTTCAAAGATGAGCAAAATGAAAATTAGAGAAGTTATGTGATTTGCCGAAGATCACATAGCTAGTAAAGCAGCAGAACCAAGTCCCAAAGTCAGGTCTTCTGACTACGAATCCAATGATGTTCCAGTATACCAGATATTGTAATAAATGCTGTGAGACTTTTTTAAAATGAGTATACATGGTCACTGTTTTCTAAAAGTTTACCATTCCCTTTGATTCTAAATAAGCCCCCACATTTATTCTTATATTCTGATGAAAGAGGCTCAGCAAGTAAAGACTGTAACTAAAAAGATTAGCTTGGGAATACAAATCAGGAAAGGGCTGGGAGATCATGGAAGCCACCAGAGAAGAGGAAGCAGGCTCTAAAACAGAAATCTGATCAGGTCACCTGTAGTTATAAGGAAGGAACTATTAAAATAGTGAGATTATTTAATAAGAAACTCAGATGACACACACGGAAAGCTATGATTATAAAGGACTTAACACTGATGAAATCTGTCAGAGATGCAGAGGGCTGCTTTCACCCCTAGCAGCTGGATTTGAAACTCTTGACTGCTGCAATCATTTCCATTAAGATGGGATACACTTTTTGGCCGGGCGCGGTGGCTCAAGCCTGTAATCCCAGCACTTTGGGAGGCCGAGACGGGCGGATCACGAGGTCAGGAGATCGAGACCATCCTGGCTAACACGGTGAAACTCCGTCTCTACTAAAAATACAAAAAAAAAAACTAGCCGGGCGAGGTGGCGGCGCCTGTAGTCCCAGCTACTCGGGAGGCTGAGGCAGGAGAATGGCGGGAACCCGGGAGGCGGAGCTTGCAGTGAGCTGAGATCCGGCCACTGCAGTCCAGCCCGGGATACAGAGCAAGACTCCGTCTCAAAAAAAAAAGATGGGATACACTTTTTCTGTTTTTTTTTCTTTCCACATTTGTTGTGTAATGTAAGGAAAAAGTATGAAAGAATGAACATTTTGTTGAATTTCTGTTCTTTTCAAATTGGAGTATGATTTGAATTGGAGCCTGAAGGAAATACGTGACATTGTTACATTATAATTTTCTTAAAAATGATCTCATTTAAAAATAATTTTTACAAAGGTTTTCTCCATTCCCAATTCTAAACTTGGTTTAAGGTTAAATTCTGCAAATACGTGAACATAACCCCACCTATGAAAATAGAAGCGAGAAGCAAAATTTGATTACATTTACAGTAATTTACTTTTTAAGATAAGGCAACTATTCCTTACAGTGGGATACACCGGTTAACAGACATAACTTTCCATTTGTCTAAAAATTTGATAGCATAAAGAAAAAACAAGTATCTAAGGTGACAGATTTATCAATTACCTTGATTTCATTATATGAATATATCAAATAATCACATGTACCTGAAAATATGTACATCTAATACGTATCAATTAAAAATGTTTTTTAAATAAAGTAAATCAAGAAAAAAAAGAAAGTACCAAATCAAATGATTAAATGATCTAAAAATCATTAAAAAACACAAGGTTAGGAATTTTGTATGTAATTAAACCGGACTAGAATATAGCAATGTATGTCAAAAAGAAAATGTATAGAACATTAAAAAGTAACAGAAAAAAAAGAATAAAAAGATACAAGGTATAAACATAGTTATTATTTGGGCAAGCGTTTAATTGCGGATATATATTAAAAAATAATTCAGCTTCTCCTTGTCAAAAATGGAGAACATCTGAAATTTTTCTAAGCAAAGAGAATGGTATTTGCAAAGGAACTTTTTTTGGAGATGAATCTATCCTATGTATTGCTTCCAAATATTCCAGAAAAGATAATATTTGAAGGTAAGAGCTTGATTAGGAGACTTAACATAATCCAGTAAGGAAGCGATGAAGAACTGAGCTAGGATGGTAGCAGAGAGCCTGAAAAGGATGAGGACTAAATAGTATCTTGCTGACTGACTCACGGCCTGTTTGTTTAAGGATGTATCCCCTCCACTGCACACTATAACCAGATAGGTCCTTTAAAAAAAAAAAAATGAATACTGATTTGGAAACCAGATGTTCACAAATTTCATCATATTGAAATTCAAGACTTTTTAACCTGAGCTTTTATTTCCCTCCAACATAAATTCTCCATCCATCTAGGATATTGCCTATACTATTCACAAAACAAGCTACTCCTTAATACTTTCCTTCATTTGTTTGCTTTTGTTGTTAACCTCACTGAGAATGTCCTCTGTCTTCCAAAAACATAATCAAATCCTCTTCTTCAGGGTTCATGTCAACCCCATCTCATGAGTAAATTCTTAGTCACCCTCGCTAACACTTACCTATTGCTTCTCTCAACTTCTATGGCAGCTACTTTCTACAGAATTCATTTTGGCAATTAATCTCATTTTTCCTCCCATTGCTATATGTTCCATGTGAATGTCTTCCATAGTCAATGACAAATTCTCACATATAAAAATTTTATTATATACTCCTTTCACTATCAGGTATGGGTATAACGATCAATCAACACTTCAAAAGTGATTTATTCTGATCTCTCATAATTCATGTACATTTATATAGTATATACTTACATAGCTTATAGCTTTTCTAGAATTACAAGGTTACTATTCTAGGTTGTATTATCTGTTACACAAGACTAAGAATCAAGTCATAAGTTTTTCCTCTATCCTCATGTATTAGAAGCATTAATAGGAATCAACTGATTTTTCTACATATTTAAAATCTCTGTAAATAATATTTATTCAAAGATTTTTTTTTTTTAAAGGCACAGGGTTTACGTTGCCCAGGCTGGTCTCAAATGATCCTCCCACCTTAGCCACCCAAGTAGCTGGGATGAGATAAAGATGTTCGTTAGTAGGTTTAAGTTCCATAATTTCCTTACTTTCAAAGAGAGAAAAGTAGGTTAGAGAGTAAATATTTTGGTAATGCACAGTGGCTCACGCCTATAATACTAGCACTTTGGGAGGCCAAGGTGTGGATCACTTGATGAGTCCAGGAGTTCAAGACCAGCCTGAACAAAATGGTGAAACCCTGTCTCTATAAAAAATTGGCCAGGTGAGGTGGCACGCAGCTGTAGTCCCCACTACTCAGGAGGCTGAGGTGAGAGATCACTTAAGCTTGGGAGATTGAGGCTAGAGAGAGCTGTAATTGTGCCACTGTACTCCAGCCTGAGTGACAGAGTGAGATCTTGTCTTAAAAAAAACAAAAAAGTTAAAGAAGAAAGAAAAAAAGTAAATATTTCATTTCATCTTTTAAAATGGGGCTTACGAATGCAGAATGACCTATATTTTAAGAAGGGACTGAAGAAAGGTTTCAGAGAAGAAAAGAATATTGTCAGGGTAGGGTAATATTTGCAGCATAGAATAAGGTAGAACTCTAGGAGAGGCTTCTTACGACACAGGCTGGCACTTCTCCCATCCCACCACAGAGAGTAAGAAGGAATTCATCAGAAGTAGGATAAGCCCCAGACATACGGGCAAATGCACATGTCCTCCATGTGGGAACTATTCCCACTTTGGCACTGAGCAAGCTGGTAAACTCAACAGAAGTTCACATAAATTGTCAAAATGTTAGCAAGACCATGACTCCTGAATAGACAAACTGTTTTACTCAAAGTAAAATAAAATGCAGCCCTGAGACAATGTATGTATCCTATATTATCTTTCAAAGTGCATGTTTCTTGTGTATCGATTATCTCAATCTACAATCCTCAGAAATCCATCAAACACTAATTTTGATTAGAGACATACTATCCTTGAAAACCCTTGTTTTTACTTACATTTCTGTAGCATTACATTGGCACCTACACATGAATAGTTCATATGTGATCCACCCAAAGAAGGGTGAACATCAAATACTGCTATCCACATTCTGTAGGGCTTGTGGAGTTTCCATTCTCCACGCCAAGATATCTAGTCATTTAAGTGTTGGAAATGGGACCCAAAATCAGGTCTCATCACTGTAAACCTACGGAAAATGTCATAATATGTGGGTGGGGGAGGGGAGTAATATTTAAATGATAGTCAAGACATGTGAGTTTTATTCTTGATACTTAACTACCACTACCTAGTAAGGCAACCTTAAAAAGATCATTGAATTTCTAAAGGCTTCATTATTCTCATCTAAAAAAGGAGAAATCTGGACTAGATGTTTCACACTTAAAAACAGTTATTAAGTCATAAAATACAGGCACTAGGAAATATGAGATAAATAAGACTAAGTTCTTTCCCCTAAAATAACTTGCTGGTCAGTGAATGACACATGCACAGGAACAAGATAACCAAGAAACAATGTGTTAACAACAGAAGACAATAGATTTAAGAAGGGCAGAGAGGAGTAATTTAGCAAGGAATAGGGACGGGAATTAAAATCTGAATTAAGTCTTAGAAGACAGAAAATTATCCAGGCAAACAGAGGACCAAAGGACATTCCAATCAAAGGAAACAGCATAAACAAAGCCTCAGAGTGGAAAAGCAGCATAGGTTGTAAAGGGAATTATAAACAGTTCAGTATTGTTGATACACAATTGTAGAGCAGAAGAGAGATGTTGCAAGAGTTGAAAGTAGAGGCAGATTGAAGAGATCTATGATGTATTAAGGAAGCTTAACTTTATCCAGTAGGCAATGATGACCCAAGGCAGGGCTTTCACAGGGGAATGGCATAGTTATGATATAATTTTAGAAAGATCACTTTGATACCCGTGTGAAGAAAGAGTACGAGTGGTACAAACTAGAAATAGAGAAGCTAGTTAAGAATCTACAGCAGATATGATGAGGCCTCATTCTGGGGTGATTACAGAAAAGGATAATAGGTTCAAGAAATATGCAAAATCAGCAGGATTAGAAATGAATTGGGAGTGGGGTAAAGATGTGAAGGAGAAAAAAAGGCATGGAAAGCATCCATGTTTTTGATCAGGCAGAGACAGAACTCAGATACTGAGTATAAAGGAAGAAACGGACAAAACTATCTTGAGTTTAGCTTAGGACACACCCGGTCAAAAAATATCTAGGTATAGATGTCCAGTAGCCAATTGAACAGAGTAACCTAACGCTCAGGAGAGAGGCCCAGTCTAGAAATTTAAGTGTGGGAGTAAGCTGCAGAGAAGGTTGTAACTGAAATCCCAAAAGTCAAGGTGTCCACGCAAGGGAAGGTACAAAGTGTGAAGGGTCTTCCACCAGAACCCTGATAAATACCAGAATTGTGCATTAGCCTAAGGGGTGGGGGGGAACAGGAGAGAGGTATACCCCAGAACACAGCGATGAGAGTGGTCACTCCAAGAAGGAGACGTATATCAACAGTATAAAATGCAGCCCAGACACAAATCCAGGAAAAATAAGAACTGAAAAATGTCTACTAGACTTACTGACAAGGTTCATGACATGATCTCCCAAAAGACAGCACCTTAGCATTTGAGAAAACAGCAAAAGCAGGAAGGTCATTCTTACCCTCCTCTCATCCTTCTTACCTGAGACAGGTCATAAAACTTGGCAATAATTTTTTTACCTTCCCCTGAAATAAGTCATAAGATCCCCATATGAGAGATACCCACCCTATACCCAGAGGAAAGGAATATCCTTATTTCTGAAGAAACAGGGACAGAGAAAAGAATCTGATAAACAAGACTTACTAAGTTCCCTTCAGTTTATTACCATTATAATGCCTTAGTCCCTGTGACTATCCACCTCTTCATCAACCCTAAGCATAAAAATACACAAGTTTGGCCAGGCATGGGGGCTCACTCCTGTAATTCCAGCACTTTGGGAAGCTGAGGCAGGTGGATTACCTGAGGTCAGGAGTTTGAGACCAGCCTGGCCAACATGGTGAAACCTCATCTCTACCAAAAAAAAAAAAAAAAAAAAAACAAAAATTAGCCAGGCATGGTGGTGTGCGCCTGTAATCCCAGCTACTTGGGAGGCCCCGGGCGACAGAGTGAGACTGTCTTAAAAAAAAGAAAAACAGTTTATGTGTGTTTGTTTGGGTCTTCAATTCCAAAAGCTGCATTGTCACATAAAAGTTTTATTACTGAAATTTTATGTTATTCTCTTGTTAATCTTCCTTTTGTTATAGGAGCCTCAGCCATGAACCTAAAATGGGAAGAAAAGATATTTCTCTTCCCCTACATTAGCAATTAACTGGTCACTCAATAATTTATTATAAGTAGTTTCAATCAAGTGAGTAAGGGAGGAAGCTAGACTGCAGTGAGATACAAAGTGAAAACAATGAGTATAAGACTAGCTTTTTGAAAAACTTAAATCAGGAGGGAAGCAATTCAAAATTTAATTAAGATTGAAAGTTCTCAAGCTCCTTACAGTTCTCATACTCTGTTTTTTTCCATATAGATAAAAAGCCTATTTTTGTAAAATTTCATTAAAACCCATATTGATTAAATATGAAATAATATCTTTAATTATCAGAAAAACAAGGGACTCGAATTGTAGCTAGCAAAGGGATATATATGTATATACATATATACATATATGTATATATACGTGTGTGTGTATATATATATAAAAAACATTTCCCAACATACCCTAGAAATACCTTGTAAAATTATCTTTTTAAAAATGTACTAAAGGGGGCTAGGGCAAAGGGAAAAGCAATGGTGAAGTAACCCTCTCTTGCACCAACTGTTCCTTCTTTAATTCCTCATAAAGACATTCTTCATTGCCCTCTGCCTGGAATATCCTTCTTCTCTGTTTTAATTTGCTTAACTCCTACTCACTCTTCAAGGACCTGCTCAAAGTCCACCTCAGAGAATCACAGAATGTCAGGGACAAAAAGGGCCTTACAAATCCACTGAATCCAAATGTTTCTAACATGCTGATGAAGAAACTAAATAAAGATCAAAGTTTCAGAGAATAACCTGCCCAAGGTCCTATTACTTGTAGCTTAAGGCCAGGGTGGAATTTGAACTTCTTCAACTAGTACCCATTTCAGTAGACCCATTACTTCCTCACGTAATTGTTATTTACAGAATTTAAGACTGCAGTAAGTCAAGCGTTAGTGATAATCAATTTTTAAAAATTTATTTAGTGTAAGATCCATGTTACTAATACTTCTGAAAACTAAGGAGCTGACCTACAACTTATTTGTTAGTTTAAGTCAACTATCTACAGCTACTTGATTATACAAGATTACAGATGTCAAACAATATTTATTTCATGGATAAATAAGCTGACTGTCAGTCACCAAATAGGATCCTTCCCCAAGAGTGCAGCATTTATTTCAGCCTCTGCCAGTGGAAGTGTTGGAGCAGATGTTGGCAGACTGTGACATACAGTATGTCTTTAAAACTCGTTGGGGTGTGAAATTTCATAAGGTCAAAAAATGCTGCATTTTGATCAGCAGATACAAGAATTCTGTACTTTTATAAATTATTTCAGAAAAACCAATAACATTTGCTAGTAAAATAGATAAACTAAAAAGCTACACTGGCTTTAGGTAGGGCATTGAGATAATATATGCTGCTTATGTTCTAAAAGCTAATTTCTATCACTTTAAAGCAAATGCTCACCCAAAAAGTCTTTAAAATGAAAATGTGTTCTTAAGTCAATACAAAATACAATATATTATTTCAGTTGATAATAGGGTTTAAAAAATAATTTTCTATTGAAAGAAAGCCATTATTATCTAATGAGCATTTTGGTGGAAAAGAAGATGTTTTTCTTAACTAACACACATACTTCACAGTGATCTCATTTAAAAAAATATCTATATAAGAATCCACTGATATAAACAGAGAAAGGTTTTTTTTTTTTTAAGTTAGTATCCATATCGTTCAAATGACTTCACAAATCTTTTAACCCTTTGGTTTATTGTTTTATCTTTTTCTTAAAAAAAAAAAAAATACAGTAGCCATTCTAACCCACTAAAAGGGCTAACCTGAATAAAACAATAGGAGTAAAAAAAGATCAGGGCTTTTATAATGGTAAAATGAAATTTGTAATATTCAAAGACTTATTTTCTTGAATTTTTTGTTATATTATTGCACTTTTTAGCTTCAAATATCCCTTACATCTTTTTTCCCCCAAATGTGGCCAATAGATAACATATAACCAAAATCAAAATTAAGGATATTGTCTTATTAAAGATTTTAGCTTATTAATACAGACTAGCCAGATCTTAACACAAGTTTATTTAACTTAACGTAATTTAAAACACTTTAACAAAGTGTTTTAACACTTTAACAAAGAACACTTTAACAAAGAAAGATTCTCTCATTGATTAATTAGTAAATTTGAAAAGTCGGAAGAGCCTGGTAATAACATAACAATAATAATCATTGTCATTATCATTGTCATGTTTCAGTTTATTTTGTGCTATGTTCATGCAAATACAAAATTTCTAAGTAAGTTTTAAACATTTTTGTTAGATATTTGTAAGGAAGAAAAATTTAACTACGAACATAAAATCTACCCAGAAGATGATTTCTAACATAAATCACCTGTTTCTCATCACACAATCAAAAGAGCTAAGATTATGACAGGAAACTGATTAAAATGCATTAAGTACCACAACATCTTATAACCATGCTAAATCTAACAACCAAGTTCAAAGGTCCTTGTTTTTATTTTATAAAGAAAAACTTGAAGTATATATTTGGGGAATTATATTTATCACATTCAAGTTCTACATAGAAATATTAAATTCTATTGCATTGTATAAGACCAAATATTATCGATAACCTCTATGGTAAGGAACTGAAATTCTATCAAAGCTGAAAATTTCTCTATTAAATATAAACCCAAACTTTTTCACAGGTTTCTCATATATCTTAAGATATTTGACACATAAAATCATAAAAATAAATAAATACAAGGTGAATCAACAATTATAATTAACTTACTTGCCACTGAAAAGTTGTTGAGGGGATAAGGTAAATCCACATCTTGAGGTTTCTCTTTATATCCTATGAATGAGCCATCTGTCTTCAAAAGGAAATATCTTGGCCTCCAGTTTTTTATATATTCTCCTACATGAGGAAAGCACGCATGTTAATGCTGAAAAAAATGAACAGCAGCTTTTATGCAAAAAATAAATTATGGTACAATATATGTCCTACAACACTGGCCTCCAAAAATTTAGTTACGCAATTTTCTTTTAACTTAGCTTACAAAAGAAAATACATAAGCCTACAATTAAGATTCAATAAAAACCCAAACATGCTTTGTTTTTAATGATTTCACACTTTGATAATTCATTTGCACCATTATTCCTTCAGAGAATCATCTGAGTACACATTTTGTTCAGTTTTTCATTTTATCAGATGGTTGTCAGAGCGTATTTTCAGCTGCTTTACAAAGCCTTGTTAAATCATCCACACAATATCAATGAATTTCCATTAAAAACACTTATCATAAGAGGGGCAAGAAATAGATGTTTCTCTTCCACTAATTGTGCCTTTTTTTCAAAAAAGAAAGAAAGAAGTCTATTTTCATTAATAAATCTAGACTATAACTTGTTTAAGCAACATTTTATTGTTCTTCATAGAAAAATAACCTTTTTGCAATGCTGTACTTAAGAAAACGAAAGCACATGGGTTAACAGGGCTTTAAACGATATGCAAACTCACACATACACAAACATAATAACTATTAATATATGGTACAGTGTCAAGTACATAATAGTCAATAAATGTATACTTTATTAGAACTTAATATAAGATACCACCTAGCCACCAAAATACACATTTTTAGCAACCACATTACCATTTGCTTACCTACTAAAGGACAACTTCTAATTTTAAGCAACAGAGGTGCTCCATGATGCTACAAGAGCTAGAAGGCTATCTGGTATTGATTCAGTTCTCTATTGGTTATTTCTACCTGCTGATTAAATCTCAAATGCTTAGGCAAAGAATTACAAAAAAATTGAAAACAGTTCAATTTTCCCTATAAATCAGCTTCTTCCTGTGACCCAAACTCAAACCCAACATCTGACGGCTCCCCTCATCACAGGTCAATACTGCCATCAAAAGTCTCTCTGATTGAGCCCAATCTAATTGAACCCTTAATATATTATATCTACCCTTCTGTTAAAACTGTTTTTCCCCACTCCACTCATTCCCCACTTCCATCCTAATGTATCCATCACCTCCAGATTAATCTTGTGTGTACCACTTCATCACTTTTCTGCTCCAAATATCCTGTGACTCCTTACTACTTCCTGTGAAGTGCAGTCTCTTACCATAAAGCGTACTCCAAATATTTTACTATAAAAGGCACTCTCACCCCAACATGCATTTCAGATGTGGAGTCATTCCTTTCAATCAGCAATTCTTAAACTTCTTATCTTAGAACCTCTTTATACCCTTAAATATTACTTACAGCACCAACAAATTTTGTAGATTTTTATCTATGTTTACTGTATTTGAAATTGAAAATAGATTTTATAAATTTACTTCATTTGAAAATAAATTTATTACATATAACAAACAATACATTTTTATAAAAAATAACTATTTTCTAAAAAAAAAAAAAGAAAGAAAGAAAAACGCAAAGACTGGCACTGCTTTCCATTTTTACAAATCTATTTAATGTCTGGCTTAATAGAAGACAGCTGAATTTTCTTAACTGTTCCTGCCTTCAAACTGTTGCAGTATGTTGTTTTGGTTTAAATTTAGGGGGAAAAATCTGGTTCAAACAGATATGAAGCTGAAAAAGGGAAAAATATTCAGATAGTTATGGATATCATTCTTTGATACTACACCAGAATTCAACAAGGGATAATTTCTAAAAGGTTAGTTGCAATGTAGATTTTGAAACTTTATCAATGAACTTTCTGTACTGTTATGTGAAAATCCATTGATCTAGATTGGACTTTGAATGAATCTTTAACACTGTATATAATTTTATAACATTATGCATTGGTCACATAGAAAACACTGGCTTATCGTGCTATGCTGATCTTCCTAATGTTGACACATTTCATTATACAATCACATTTGTTATCAATACCAGTCTCACGAAAAAAGTAAACATTGGAAAGCTGACAAGCTCATGACAACAGATCTGTTTTCCCAAATTTAATCTTTGCTTAAAAGCTCAATTTCCATCAGTGACAGCATATACTGTCAGTTGTTTTCCTTGCAGTGATAATTCTCTACATGCCCAAGCTGGTACCTACCACTTAATGCTCACTCATGATTTATTAAACAAATGAATAAATAGAGGATATGTAGATCAGTGTCTTCCACATAAGTATGTAAGGACAAAAATTTAAAGAAAAAGGAAAAAAAAAGTGATGCCCCTCTTCACTTCATTTTACTGAAAAAATACGGCCCTAATATTAATAAGCACATGACTTAATAAGCCAAATTTATAAAACTAGAATGCCTAATACATAATTCCCATGTTGAAAAATAAAATAATTCCTAATTGCTCTTATTTTTCCATTTCATTTATTCCTATATAAAATTCAAAATCATTAGGTATTAATTCTCCAACTAATGACATATTTAGACTTCAAATGTTGTACAGCAATAAGAGATTTATACTGGTACAATATGCTTTAACTCTGTCAAGGTAAATAACAATAGTTTAATAATTATACCAAAGATAAAATGAATCAAATCCATTTGAAAAATATAAAAGAAAACACAGAGTAACACCATTTATTCTTATTTTAAAACAGTACTGAACACACTTATTCAAGAAATGTAAAATTAAAAGAAATCAGATTTTCAATTCTAAGCATAATTTTCCTCTATGTACATCCTCAGATGAAAAACACAAAAACATCATTATATAAATCTTATATCTTTTTCATTAAGCCAATTTTTTAATTTTTAAAATATTTTCTGTGATCTATAGCAGGACTTCTGGTTGCCAAAAAGCTATTTAAAAATAAATGTATTATGCATCCTTTAAACATAATACAGTATGCCAAGACAGTGATATACTCACTCACATAGAAAAAAAATTTAAAGGTAAAAATTTCCCTTCTTGCTTAAAAAAAGTATTATTTCTCATAAACTTTCAAATAATTTTAAATTGAGTCAATCAACAATTATACTGTCATACTAAGCCAGAAGCAGATCTCAAACTTTCAATGAAGACTCCTGAATCTATTTTCTTGTCATTTTTCATCTATAATATGAATGAACTTTCTGAGAAGATGCTTAGAATGCATTCATTATTAATTTGTTACAGAGGCTGGACCAAAAAAAAAAAAAAAAAAAAGACAACTTAATAGAGCTTAATTCAAGTATTATACCAGGTTTCAGGTGCCTAACTGTTCAAAAAGGAACTGAACACTTTCGTCTCTAGCTCAGAAGTTGAGGCAGTGAGAGTTCAGATGAGGCACGTGTTGTCAGGCTGTTCTAAAATATGGACAGAAAGTCCTAGCTTTTATGAGGCTAAGTGCCCAGAACAAAGTACCCTCCCTGCCACCAATCCTTTTAAGACGGACTGCTAAAAGTCAATCTTATATATATATATATATTTTTTTTTTTTTTTTAATTTTTTGAGACGGAGTCTCGCTCTGCCGCCCGGGCTGGAGTGCAGTGGCCGGATCTCAGCTCACTGCAAGCTCCGCCTCCCGGGTTCCCGCCATTCTCCTGCCTCAGCCTCCCGAGTAGCTGGGACTACAGGCACCCGCCACCCCGCCCGGCTAGTTTTTTGTATTTTGTTAGTAGAGACGGGGTTTCACTGTGTTAGCCAGGATGGTCTCGATCTCCTGACCTCGTGATCCGCCCGTCTCGGCCTCCCACAGTGCTGGGATTACAGGCTTGAGCCACCGCGCCCGGCCGTCAATCTTATATTTTAAACACAGAATTTGCATCTAAGTTTACACATGATGCATTAAACCCAAACTGCATCGTACTTTTATGTTTATGGTCCATAGGTTTCAACTAATTTAAAACACAACCTGGTTATATGGAAAGTCTTGCCAAAAAAGGAGGATTTATGATGTGCCAGGTATCCCAAAGAGATTGTTCTATCGACACCCAATATACACCTAAATAGTAATGGATAGTCAAGATAAACCTTCAGCATGCACTGCAGTCACAACTGGTTAAGACTTTCAACCCAACCTCTTTTACTTTATATATATATATGTATCTTAATGGGTGCTTCCACTTCCTTCTCACACTCTTTGGCTGGAAGCTATATCTATGTTGAAGTATGCTGTTATCAATACCAAAACAAATACGTTTCCCAACAAGGATTCTGGCTTCTGGTAGTGAGCTGAATGGTGGACCACTGAATGATGTATATACCCTAAACCCAGGACCGGTGAATATTACCTTATGGTAAAAAAAAGAATGAATATTACCTTATATGGCAACACACGTGATTAACGATTAAGGATTCTGAGAAGAGGGGCTTCCCCTGGAGAATTACCTGGGTAGGCCCTAAATCCAATTACAAACGTCCTTTTAAGAGTAAATTGAACACACAGAGGAAAGGAAGGGGGAATGTGGCCACAGAAGCAAAAATTGGAACTATGGGCCAAAAGCCAAGGAGCACTGGAGCCACCAGAAGCAAGAAGAGAAGACGAGTGGGTTCTCCCCTGGAGGCTTCTCAGGGAGTGTGAACCTGCTGACACCTTGATTTGTAACTTCTGGCCTCCAGAATTGTGGCAGAATAAATTTCTGTTGTTTTATGCCATGCACTTTTTATTAATTTGTGACAGCAGTCCTAGGAAATACAGCTCCTAAAACTATGACCAATGGCTTTCTAACAGAGCCAAAAACTACTACTTATTCATTGAGTTCTTGGCATAGGACATGTACAGATTCACAGTTAGTACCTTCTGAATGCAAAGAGGAAAATCCACATCACTATTGTAAATGGTACAGAATCCTATTTGTGAATTATGAGGGCAGAAGAAACTGTTTGCTAGAATTCATGATTTTACTTAGTCCTAATTAACTTCAGATTCTGGACCTTTGCCACCTTTCTTACTTCACTTAATAACGTATTTCCTGTAGTTTGTTAAAACAAACGATCTCAATGGTTTTGAGTAAAATTTGGCCACAGAAAACATCCTGAATTTGCACAGCTGAGTAAAAATACTGCATTATTTTGGAACTCAGGCTTAGTCTTTTTTTTTTTTTTTTTTTTTCAGACAGAGTCTTGCTCTGTCACCAGGCTGGAGTGCAGGGGTGCGATCTTGGATCACTGCAACCTCCGCCTCCCAGGTTCAAGCGATTCTCCTGCCTCAGCCTCCCAAGTAGCTGGGATTACAGGTGCACACCACCACAACCACCCATTTTTTGTATTTTTAGTAGAGACGAGGTTTCACCATGTTGGCCCGGATGGTCTCGATCGCTTGACCTCGTGATCCACCCGCCTCGGCATCCCAAAGTGGTGGCGTGAGTCACCGCGCCTGGCCAGGCTTAGTCTTTAATAACAACCTGACATGGGACCTAGTATGAGTTTAGATTCATGCTCACTTTCCACCTAAAAGATCTGAATAGGATATTCAAATAGATCGTCTTTATCATGGATTATATACATTCAAACCAGAGCTCACCAATAAAGTTTACAGTGTTCACTTCCTACCATTCACCTGATAACAAAAAACTGTATTTTTACTTAATAATCTTCAACCTAAATTAGTCCATATATAAAGATTTTATTTCATTATTCATCAACACTCTACTGAGAATCACATTTTGATTTTTTAAAAGCTGAAGTCTTAAGTGCCAAAGCAGAAGCCAAAAGTGTATGTCTCTGGACTAAACAGTGATTGATTAAAATGTGCAAATAGTCTTTCATCTAGACTGACTAAGGAATATCTAGATTTGTTCAGACATGCGAATGGAAAGACCCTCAGGAATAATTCAGACTGGTGACCTCACAAACAGATCATGTTGATGAATATTTGATTTCATTTTAAGGCTACATTGTGTTCCAGAACCTAGTTCTAATTCTAACTTCATGAAAGGTAGAAAGATGTGAGGTGAGCTGGGTACTGGTTGAGAATACTGAAGAAATACTCATCTCTACCTTCAGCTGTCATGGACTATGCTGAAAACACAATCAGGTAGATTCACTGAGATGTAATTAAACAAATATAGATACAATCCAATTGAAAAGAAATCTATAAAACCATAGCACTGTTTTTCACAAATCCCATAAAATTCATTTGAAATTCATTTAGTCCATTTAGAATTCAACTAGAAACAACACAATCACCATTTTAAAAATATGCTTCTTACCTAAGATAAAATGCAAAAAAAAAATCAAGACCCTAATTACCAACAGTTGTTTAGCAAACAAAAATTCTAATTTTCCGATACAGGTGCTAGCTTTTTAAGCTACCACTCATACTTGTTGTAACAGGCTTCAAAGCTAATCACTGCATAAGGAAGACGGTGGGAGCATCCTCACATGTATGTCAGAAATAGATGTTACTGTTTTATCATAAAGCTAAAACAAGTACAAGCTTAGCTTTCCTCAGAATGCTGTATTTTAAATATTTAATTTTCATGTTTAATCACAATCAAAGTCACAAAGTTTTTACCATGTATGATTATTTGTCCTTATACATCTCTGAGGAAAAAAAAAAATGTATAGTTTTACCATGTATGATTATTTGTCCTTATCCATCTCTGAGGAAAAAAATGTATAGATTACATCTATACTTAATGCCTATGTTAATGAAAAAATAACCTCTTTCGCAATCTTTATTATTTACAGAGGGAGAGAGTCATAGAATTTATGCCAAAAAAAAAAAAAGAAGTTGGCCATACTGTCAATGTGAAAAGCATGTGGTCACATTTTCAGAACAAAATAAATTTTAATTTAAACAAATGCTATGTTGTGTAACAAAAGGTACAACAAATTGTCGTGATCAATATGAGGTCAACAAACTTCTCAAATTACCCTTCAGTTTTTTTCCCACTCAAGCTCATCATTAAAATGCTCTAGGTAGAACAATGTAATGGTTAAGAGAAAGGATTCTGGAGTCACACAGCTTGGGTCTGAATCCTAATCATATCATTTATTAGATGCATGAACCTAACTTCTCCACATCTCAGTGTCCTCATCTGAAAAAACAGAAATCATAGTTTTTATCCACCGAAAGGGTT
This sequence comes from Chlorocebus sabaeus, assembly GCF_047675955.1. Classification (NCBI taxonomy): domain Eukaryota; kingdom Metazoa; phylum Chordata; class Mammalia; order Primates; family Cercopithecidae; genus Chlorocebus; species Chlorocebus sabaeus. Next base: position 81,610,735 of record NC_132928.1, read on the forward strand.
TTTGTAAGGACATAATGTAAAAGCCCTTAGAACATTACCTGGCATATTTGAAGTATTTGATTTGTTTATTATCAAATGATACTAACACCACTTATAATGTAATTTATAATCCATCTACAAACCACACATTAAATTTTCTACTAATCATGATTGCACTTATTCAGAAGTATTTACATAAATGAGGCAACAATTAATTTTTTTAAAAGTCTCTTTGGCTAGTGTCAGATATATAAAACATGTATCTTATGTAAAGAAATGAAGAGGTTCTCCAACATCTAAACACAGTATTGACTAATACTTTTACTTCTTTTGGATATCAGAGGGGTAAACTAGTCTTCCAAAGAAAAGAGCAAAAGTCAGATTCTTCTGAATTTTTATAAATGATACACACAAATGTACAATACCATAAAAATATAAACATTTTATGATTTTCAAAGAGCAGTTTTAAATCAAAAACAGGCAGTTTTCAGTAAAAATAAATGTACATGCTTTAAGAAACTATCTTTGGCAATATTCCTTAAAGTCTTCATAAGTCAATTTTTACCTAAGACAAAAACAGATATAATGTTAATTTCAGCATAAAATCTATTTAATTTCATAATTCACAATGTAGTAAATATTTAGTTGCTTGTTGACAGACACCAAATTTTCACATATGAACTACCTAAAAGAATATGGCAAAATCTTTTCTACTAATAGATTTCATAATATTAGCACAAAAAATACTGGCTAGTCCATAATTATGCGATATATCTTATCAGTAATCAATTATAGTTACTGAAGAAATGCATGATGATAAATATAAAACATTTGCAGTCTTTAAAATTACCAATTACAGTTTTATACAGAGGAGTACAATTAGCTCTAAGTGGAAGCCTATTCATGTCTCTTGGGGAGTCAAAGAAATGTGCTTCTCACTCAACTTATCATAACCTTATTTTATTGACGTCTTAAAAATAATCATGGGCCAGGCGTGGTTGCTCACTCCTGTAATCCCAGCACTTTGGGAGGCTGAGGCAGGCAGATCACTTGAGGCCAGTAGTTAGAGACCAACCTGGCCAACATGGCAAGACCATCTCTACTAAAAATATAAAAATTTGCCGGGCGTGATGGCAAGCGCTTATAATCCCAGCTACTCGGGAGGCTGAGGCAGGAGAATCGCTTGAACCCAGGAAGCAGAGGTTGCAGTGAGCCAAGATCACGCCACTGCACTCCAACCTCACTAACACAGTGAGACTCTCCAAAAAAAAAAAAAATCCTGAGGAATTTTGTTTCTATTATCTACATTGCAATCAACTAGTGTAAGTTTTCAACTGCACAGGGACAATATGAAATGTAACTTTTTAAATAAAAGTGGGTCAGGCACAGTGGCTCACGCCTGTAATCCCAGTACTTTGCGAGGCCGAGGCAGGTGGATCACCTGAGGTAGGGAGTTCGAGACCAGCCTGGCCAACCTGGGGAAACTCCATCTCTACTAAAAATACAAATATCAGCTGGGCGTAGTAGCCGGCGCCTGTAATCCCAGCTACTTGGGAGGCTGAGTAATGAGAATCGCTTGAACCCAGGAGGCGGACGTTGTAGTGAGCTGAGATCGCGCCACTGCACTCCTGCCTGGGAGACAAGAGAGAGACTCCATCTCATAAAAAATAAAAATAAATAAATAAAGTGATTTTGCACATTATAGGTACTTATTAAATATATATTGATTAGCTTTTCCAACTCCTGAACACCTGAATTTTTAGGTTATCATTTATCTTTTACTGAGTCTTGAAACACGTTCTTTCCTTGCCCTCAGGCAACTTAGAGTGTTAAATTCTATTCTGATGTCTACACAATGTCTTCGACCGCTTGTCATCAACCAGCTTTGGGTGTGTGTTGATGCTCTGTGAAAACTGAGCAGTGTCTAAGCATTATGAACCCCTGCCCAGCTCGCTCATTTTAAGGTGCTGCTGCTCAAGAGCACCTAGACCAAAAAAGCCACTGTTTAGGATCTTCACTTAGATTTAAGGAAAATAGGCGAATAGTTATTCAATCAAAAACACTCAGTAAGTGTCAAAATATATACAAGCACTAAGAAGGCAGCAATAAACGATACAAGCATAGTCCCAGCCCTCGTGGAGCTTAAGTCTAGAAGGCAGCTGTGAGAGGTGGAGAAGAAAAGGGGATGAGTTGACTAATTAAAATTTTAAGGGAAAATTTCTCCCATTTCTTTAACCATTCTTAGTGATCCGTAATGTCATACTAGGGGATGGCAACAGCCCCTATTCCTTGGCATTTCTAAATAGCATCTCAGGTGGATTCAGAAAAAGGTAGTCGATGATATTTGTTGGTTTGACATATAACTGTGGGGAAAGGATTGGGAAGAATATCGGCGTAGGTTTCTTCAATTTGCGGCTATGTTGATTCCAAGATGAGGCACTGCACCCATTCCTCCTTGAAGCCTCAGGGTAACACAAGCAAAAGCATGGTAATAGGTTTATGATGCTTTCATCTGGAATAATAAATAACACATCTTTACGTTTCAGGTTTTCAGATATTGCCCATTCTTGTCTTTCACTGATTTCTGCATAATACTGATTAATAAGGTCAGATTTTTAAACACCTGAATTTCTCTTTATGGTTATTTCACCCAGGTGAAATCTGGGTCATTGAGATGTTTGTCTGCTCTTGGACTGGTCAATGTTGCCACTGCAACTGGCCACATGGAAGGTGTTTACAATTTTTGTGATTTTGTGTTGTGCTTCCAAGATGCCTTAAAGGCTTTCCAGATGTACCCACATTCCTCTGCTTTGCCACATATGTTCCTTCATGATTATTTTGAAAAGTATATTATAGTCAAGAAATTCTTATTCTAATGCATAATGCATGAACCTGTCATTTTTACATTAAGTATAGTTTTCACTTGATCTTAGCCAAAAGTCCAAGACACAATATTATAAAGTATAGTTTCCATATCTGCTTCCTAAAGAAAGCTGGTGTCCATGTTTTGCTTTGAAGCTGATGAGATGATGGGAAAAATACCTATGCATTGCATACCAACCAAAAGATGTTAGAATGCCAACTTCTCTAAGATCTCGGTATGGCTGTTTTGTTAGTACTTTTAACTGCTTTACAATTTTCTTTTGTTTTCCAGAAAACTGCATCATTACCATCTACCCTTAAGTATTCTGGTAGTTGTTTCAAGATATTCGGTAAACTGGTTAATCAAATCCTTGTTCCAGTTGTTTTTAGGAAACATTACTTTAACCAAAGTGATGCTTTTAAATTATTCTCTTAAACACAGTAACATCTTAATAGAGTTATAGTACCCACTTTTACTCTAAGAGAAAAGCAAGGTGAGTAAGGAAGGCACAGGGGCGTTGGGTGGAGACACAGAGAACAAAGCATGCCCACGGACTAGCCAACAGAAAGCATCCTGGCAATTTAATGAAGAATAAACCGTGACTATAGTTTATCTAGCAGTAGATATGTTGTGGAGAATTACTCAATCTGTACTCAGCTTCCTGCTGGGTTAAATGTGAGCTAAATTATTATTTTGCTTACATTTACACCCTTGTAGGTTGTGAAAGCAGAGCTTTCTTTTTAAAAAATCTGTTTTCTGCATTATAGCAAAGTTTCCAGTTCCACACACCGGATTTAACACAAAGTCATTCTTACACTATTTTCAAAAAGTATAGTCACAGAATTTTAAACTATTATAAATATAGACCAATTTAAAAAGATAATTTCATCAGAAACTTTAAAACTTCCTTATTGTAAATATTTCCCATTTTACCACCTTATACTATCTAAATATAATATCATACATGGTATATACACTGCAGTAAATAACCTTAGTGAATACCAAATGTGGAAGCAGTGAGTCCATAACGCAAGCAACTACCACAGAGGTGGGCAATAACCATTAATTCAATGACTAAATAAACCTACCATCATTTGAAAGAAAGACTATACTCCTGTCAGAAAAGCTCTCTCAAACAGAGAAGTCTCTCTATAACACAACCTCGTGTGGCTCAATCCACTTTTCTGTTAGAACACGCCTGATGGGTATGACAAGTAACGATAATGGTGCCTCACTACAGCAGTAACCGGGAGTTTGCAGAGAAGGCAGGCTGTAGTGCTTGCGTATCAGGAGGTGGCCTGTGCCATCTGAAAAAACTCTCAGGTGGTTCAACCCACCCATCCCACTCCTATACTAACATCAATGCTCTACAGAATAAAAACTAACAGGATTTTATCTTAGACTCTTACCAATGAGTTTTTCCTCTACTAAAAGTCTAGTAGTATGGACCCTAAAATGACATTGCATCAAACCGAGAGCTTCACGATTCTGAGGATGCATCCATGCCCTTCAAAACTCCTCTCTTCCCTCCTTTGTTTTCCTTAGACAACGTACTGATTGAGACTTGTGCCATAGCATGTTAAGTGGTGAAAGGAAGAAGTGGTAAGAACAAGGAAGAAAAGGAAATGAATGTCCTCAGTCAGGCACTGTGTTCAGGCTTCACTTACAGAGCCCTCTTCACAGCAACACTGAGAGACTGGTGCTGCAGTATTCTCACTTTTCACAGTTAGCCGTGCTGAGGATCTGAGACACTGGCACAAGCTAGTAAAGGACAGAGTTAAGATTCCAACAGTGGTTGGGAGCGCACACTCTCAGGCCAGACTGCCTAGGGTCAAATGCCAGTTCTGTCACTCACTAGTTGTGTGAGAGACAGTGAATGCCGTTTAACCTCTCTGGGTCTCAGCTTCCTCTTCTGGAAAATGGGGACAACAATAATGGAGAAATAAAGTTTGTAAAGCATGTAGAACAACATCTGGCTCACAGCAAGCATTATGTAAGCATTTAACTGAATAAAACATCTCAGAGTGAGGCTAAGGAAACCAATCAAAGAAGAAAGGAGATTTAGTGAGTACGTAATATGCACAATATGTAAGACTACACAAAAGTAACTAGAGTGTTTAAAATAAAATGGAATTTATTTAATTTGTCTAGACTATCACTATTGCACATTAGCTGAGCAAAGGAGGTATTGATTTTTTGTGGATAAAATTTATATTTTTGTTATTCACTTTGCTTATGTCCTGTCCTCATCCCTCATTATTACTAAGAATAATGAACTGAGTGTCACTTATGTTTAACTAATTGAAATCTCTAGTGAAAAACTGACAATACAACTGTCACAGAAATCATCTTTCTTAATTCAATAACAAGTAACCATAGGGCAAACAAATCAAAAGCCTTCTACTGAATTTACTACTAAACGTTTCAATGTTTCTTTCAAATTATAAGAAAGTTACTCCATACAGAAAGAAAAAAGGACACACCTCATTACTCGGTTTTTTTTTTAATTTTAGATTCAGAAGGTACATGTGCAGGTTTGTTACATGGATATACAGCATGATGCTGAACACCTCATTATTTTGACATCAGGCCTTCCCCACTCTTCCTTTCTTATTACAAAAATTAATCATCATTTAATCCCCAATACTCTGAATTCAAAGAAGTGTCAAGTCACACATCAATATTAGGCCTTTACCTCTATTTTAAAAAGTATGCTTTTATAAGTGCACAGGAATAACAGTATATTTCAACTTCTAGCATATTTATATATAGCCATTGCATATACAGCAAAGTAAATTACTCTTGATTCATATTATATTTGAAAGATGTGATTATGCTTAAGTTTTTAAAACTGAAGAAATCTATGCTTCCATTTTAATGAATACTGCTCTATATTCAAAAGTGTGGTTTCAAATAATTTTGAATACTAGAATACCTGCTTTCAAAGACAGAAAAAGTAAAACACACTCGCCAGGTAAAATCATCTTAACTTTTCCAGGTAATTTTCTTATACTCTCTATGAACCCACCTAATTTGACAATTTGTGGCCAGTCATGTTAACATTTTCTTAGAATAGAACTGAATGTGTTTAAATGATATCGTCGAATTGAAGGGCATGGATATATCTAACATTTTAAAAGAACAGAACAAATCAAAGAAATGCAACCACAAATCAAACACTATTCAATTACTCAAATAAATAATTTTGAGCACTCCCCAAAGAAAGCTTATAGATAATATCAATAGAAAAGCTGTTTCTCAATGTTAAAAATGAATTTACTTACCTTGGCCCTCTGAGGGCAGTATTACCTAACACATAGACAGAAATTTCAGAAAACAATATTTACCTATCATTCTAATAAAAACAAAATTTTTAAAATGAAATGGGCATATTTCCTCATTATACATACATATTTCTTTCCTCATCATTATCTGTACCTCAATAGGCATAATAATACTGTTTTCAAATGTTTCCAGTGACTCTGAAAGGAAAGATTCTCTTAAAACCAAGGCATCAGGAAGGAAAATGCATGGAAGCTTCAGTATCATTGAAGTCACCCAAAATACAATCAAATAAAAAAGTATGTAAGAATTTTACATTGCATAAATATTCTAACTTCCTATTTTGCTCTCTGTAGAATAGTTTGTTTTTAAAAACTGCAGGACATCAAAATATACAATCTTTCAGTAATGACAAAGTAATCTGAGGAGAATAACAATTTAGTTCCAAAGTGTCTTATTAAAAGCAGTCAATACCAATACACTCGTTTGTTACAAATCACTCATTTATTAATGAAATATAATGCAATTGACAAACTGTGGAGCTGAAGCACCCACTGAGTTTTCATAACTGATTCTTACACTAAGAATCTTTACATAGCATAAGAATTATCCATTCTAGAATCTAAATCAATCAACGTACACTGGGTGTTTTATTCCTTTTGTTATTTCACAGAAAGGAAAAGTTTTCTAGCATTCACTTATCAAAGTTTTTTTCTGATATACAAAACACTGAGTAACTAACCCTATATAATCCAGTGCCATGATAGACCTTCAGTTTAAGAATATAGAAAGTGCTAATTTTCATGTCAGAGTTTTACATATAAGTTAATTAGTAAGTATCCAACTTTCCAGGTTCCACCACTTCTCCCACATAGAAAAAAAAAAAAAAACAAAATCTAGCATTAAAAGAAAAAAAAAAGAGCCTCTATTGAAGGAAGACAGAAATTATTACAAGCAGGTAAACAGCAAATTTACTTTCAAACAGCAAGATCTCACATGGATGACACTGATTGCCATTTAGTAAAAATGTGTTTTTTTAGGTTTTGTATTTACTTTTTCAAAAAAGTCCTTGTTTCTATAATTTAAAATATAGTTCTCCACTCAGGAACTATGCCATTATCTAGCAAAACTTTGAGTAAATTAGATTTTTAAAATTTGAACTACTAGTATTAAACAGTTTTATTATTTTTAAAGTATATATTATGGATATTTTAAGATCAAAACAATCTAAATTAAATTTCAAATCCTTTTTTACTAAAACAAAAGGTAAAAGGAACTAGCTTAACAGTTGAAAATACTACAAATTCAGGGAAGGGAAAGAAGGTCATTTGATAAAATCCTTTTCTATAATAAATATATATACTTACGTTTAAATGTCTCTTCAAAAAGATGCCAGGAAACAACAGCTGCTGTTCTATGTGTTCTTGCTTAAAAGTATAAAATTACGAACTTTGATGATGTGTTCCAGTCTCAAGCAAATAAATAAATTGCTTGGCCAAGAAAACAGACAAATTTCACGATTTATGCTTTTCCTGCCTTTGTATCTTTATCATCTTCTGTTCTAAAAAGCGCTATCACGTTTATTCACATCTTTAATCAGACTTTTTTGAACTAACACACATTAAAAAATTTAAGCCAAAACATTTAGCAAGATGCCTCAAAGAATATGTCAGACAGTGAAATACTCTGTTTTCAACATACTGGCCAATATTTTTAAAAATTACTATTCATGCAGTATTTTTACGAGCCACAATTCAAATATACATTAAAGCTAGAAGTTTCTGAAGTTTTCTGAATTATCCTGAAGACATACCAAGTACGGTTCACTTATTTGTGAAAATGTTCTCACAGTTTCATCCTCATTTATGATACATTTCATAGGCTATGGATATTTCCACTTCTTTGCTACTGTAAGTTTTTTTTTAATAAAAAACAACAAAAATTATTTGTTTATAAATTTAGACTCTAACACTTAACTATCTGTCTAGAAATATTGGCATCCATCACCACGTGCCATTAAAATATCCTTATATGAAGCTACTAGCACTCCATTCAAAAGTGAGGGTTATTTTTCTAGTGTAATCAATTTATTCTTTTAAATCAAAATAGAAGTTCTTAGTCACTATACCCAGTCCTATGAATGACTCTTAAATACTAAATTAGGTAGCTCTCCCAGGTACAACATCCCTTGACTCATCATCCAGAATTATTGAGTAATATTTGCTAGCGTGAATGCCGGATGAAAACAACAATTCGAAAAGAAAAATGTGAAGAACCACCACCTACATCTGTATGGGAATTAATCATACTCGAGTTTATTGACTTCCTCATGTCGACCAAAGCCATATCCTCTTTACTACTCTAAGAAAACACTTTTGCTTATCTCAGCACTTTCATCCCTATGTGAGCTTGATTAGTTTCTTCATCTGCAAAATAAAGAGTTGTGACAATCAAATAATGCTTTAAACCTCCGTGAAGAGAAGATTTAGCTATGTGTTCCAAAGTCTCGTTTTAAAGATAATAACCCAAATACAGCTTAAGCATTGGCCGTAGCAGAGAAAAATTCAGCTCCAAAATAAGTTGAGGTTACTTTTTTAAGTAGAAAAATAATTTTGTAGAATTAAAATGTGAAATCAGCTGGCCAGGCACAGTGGCTCACGCTTGTAATCCCAGCACTTTGGGAGGCCAAGGCGGGTGGATCACAAAGTCAGGAGTTACAGACAAGCCTGGTCAACAAAGCGAAACCTTGTCTCTACCAAAAATACAAAAATTAGCCAGGTGTGGTGGCACATGCCTATAGTCCCAGCTACTCGGGAGGCTGAGGCAGGAGAATCGCTTGAACCCCTTGAACCCAGCAGGTGGAGGTTGCAGTGAGCTGAGACCATGCCATAGCACTCCAGCCTGGGTGACAGAGTGAGACTCCATCTCAAAAACAAACAAAAAAAAGAACAAAATATGAAATCATCATAACTAAGTAACCACTAATACCATACATCCAAAATACTTTTATCCAACTGTTTTCTTTTTTCTTTAATTTCCCTACATATTTATAAAACAATCATAAATCCCTAAATAAACATAAGGTTCCAAGAAACAACCTTCTATCTGTGACCATTCTCTCAAACAGCTCTACAGCTTGGTATTCTTATTCTATAGCAGTCAAAGCATTACATAAATTCTCCAATTGTAAGAGCTACAGAGCTCTAGACTTGCACATAACACCTAATAAAAACATTAACAGCTACTACTGAATTCATTCAAGACATTCTAAATATATTATCTCATTCTGTCTTCACAAGATCCTTGAATAGCACTTATTGTTTCCTTCTTTCAAAAGATGAAGAAATTCACATTTAAAGAGTTTAAGTGACTATGAGTAAATTCACTCATCTAAGTTAAGTGATATTTAAATCTGGTCTTTGTAACTTCAAAGACATTCTGCCTTTAATATTTCAATCACCTTAACATGTATATTTTCCTGTACTACTAAGATTTGGCAAATGGCTCTGAAAGAATTAGAAGTAACATATGATTAATAAAGCAGAGACCTGCAAGTTTGCTTGTGTATAGAAGTTGGTATAAGCTTGCTTTTCCCAGTCACTCATTAATATCCTGACCACTGGCAAACCATACTCTCTCACTTTAATAACAAACACCTTCTACTTAAAAAATGGCATACTACTTGCCTCCAAACTTAGTAGGGATATTAGGATTGACTATGAAACTATAAATACATGGACATAATCCTACACACAAATATGGATATATTCATGGCCACCTATATAAAAGAAATAAATACATGAGACAAAGGAGAGGTCAGGGTGGCTGATGATTTTCTATGCCTTTTCAGCAAACACGGATTAGTCACTTGAGTAAAAACTGACGGTTTTTCTAGATAGACTTGACCTCTATTTCTTTATGAAAAGTAGAAAATAACAGATAACCTTCCTTTAATCCCTTCAGAGAGACATTACTCTGGACACAAAGCTCCGTCAGTACATTGGCCTTTCAACCACGCTTTAGGCAATTTCTGCTTGATAATTATGCAACAGAACCTTAAATGTTTTAAGAAGACATGAGTTCCAAAAGTCAAAATAAGCACTTTTTAATTCTCCACACACATTTTTTTTTGAAATATAAGTCCACATTGGGCAGAAAAAAGAAAAAAGGAGAAAAGTCAAGAGTTTCTCTTTTTTGTTTTCTAGTTATTCTATTCATATTGATTGGTTTTGAAATGTTACAAAAATTTTTGTGTTCTAGAAAATAAGTAATGTGGAAGTTTTACCTAAGGTTACTGTTTCTTCTCAATTATTTAAGGTGAAAGTAATAAACCAGACATTTAAGTAAACATACTCACTTCCATCTAAATATAAATGTTATCTTAGCATTTGAAAACATTCCAGATATATCAAATCTCTAACACCTAATGACAAGAATGTATCAGAAGGAAATATACAACCAACTCATTAATGCTTGAGAAAAATGCACGCTTGCCATTTATAGAATCCATGACAACCATGAGAAAGAGTATGTACTGATCAAAAAGGCCAGGTTACTATATAACTTTGTTTCACAACTAAGGACACTGAAGTTCAAAGTATTATGGAATTACTTACAAAATAAACTGAGTACTCTCTACCTCACCCCTAGTGGTAGGCTATAAAACAAATCGATTCACTTTAAAATAGTTTATGTGCTGACTAGTGTTAAAATGTTCATGTATGCATTAAGATCATACCAAATCACCTGACTGATTTCTTAATCAAAAGCTCCTCTTGTCAGTTAGCAGTTCACACCTAACATTAGCCAAATAAGTTATCTACCATCAACACGGAGAAATAAGAAAGTTTGTATTGCCATTTAAAGAAGTTGCTTTCTAAAACTAGAAATGAATAAGGGAGAGAAGAGGAAGTATTAAACCCCTAAACTAATTAACAAAATAAGGGAGGGGGGATGCAGGAAAACAATGATAATTAGTATGTACCCCTGGTTAACCAAATCGACACATACATTCATTCTGTATATGCACAAACATCAGCAGCATCATAAACCGTCTCAAGTTCTAGCCATTATTCAGTTCGACATCTGCACATGTTTATGCGTCTCTCCAAACAACCTCTTGAACACCCTGCTGGAGCTGTCATTTTTTTCTTCTCCCTATCTGGCAGATGGCAAGTCAACAATCGGCATCAACAGCAGCCGAATATCTCCCCCTCCATCCTACCCCCCTAAACAGACACAATAATAACTTCTTTGTGCTTCCCCACAATGCAGCTGCTTAAACCATTTCGCTACAAGGCTGCTTTGCCTTAATAAAAAAAAAAAAAAAAAAAAAAAAAAAATCCCTTCTGTCAAGTCTAAAAAGCAGCATAATGTTAAGCAAGCTAAAGCCACAGCACAGCTGCAAACGGGCAGACACATTGACAGCTCCTCCCTTAACAAAGCCCTGTGAATTGAAGGGGGTTCATCTGAGGCTCACACAGTAATTAGTATAAAAAAGTCCGACAGCCTCTATTATGCTAAGGGAAAAAAAAACTGGACAGAACTGGGCTGCTGTTTTGCGTCAAGAGTTCTGCTGCAGAGTAGATAAATCATGTTGGGTTTTTTCCTCTCTTTTTAAAGACAGTAATAAGGAGGATGAGAGAAGCTAATTTGAAAACTTGGACACAGTAATTGTACCATATGGTGAGCATTTATCCTTTCTGAAATGCACGCTAACAGTCACTTACATGCACACTGCTTTGTTTTACAGTTGTTATTCTCTCTACCATATTCATAAAATGGATTTGAATATGTGATACTCAAGAGAAGTTGTGTGTAATTAGCAACAGAACTGCCTAGGTTTAATTTATTGGCCTTGCACTGCAATCTAGTAAAATGCAAAACAAAATTAAACAATGTGTCCACTTTGTAAAAATATTTTTTCTTTAACTCAACAAAAAACTAATGAACACAGGTTCACTGGAGTGTTTCTAAGTTAAGGTACAGTATATTTTGAAAATTCCAACAGAATAAACTATAACTGTTGATAAGATTTCTACTGGCCAATTTCAAAGATTATGCCACCATAAGAATAATTTTTCAGAAAGATCACCTGGTTTAATTTCGTATTTCACTGAAGCAGATGTAACTCTTCCTCATATATATCAGTAAACCTAGATGCAACAGAATTTCCTTGCATGTGTCCTAAAAATTTTAGGACAAGAAATTCTGTCATTTATTAAATAATTATTAAGTACTATGTGCCAAGCACTTATCTGGCACAGGGAGGAGAATATAGAACAGTTTTCACCTTTTTTTAAATCTAAACATAAATTGACTGATTTTGTCTACTTCAAAATTCTATAAAAATCTGTCTACTATTTGAAGAAAGACTTTAATAACACTAGTAGTATGCTGGTTATCATGACACAATATGTATCAAAATGACATTTTTCTGAGAGAAAAGTCATATAGGGAACAAGATTAGTTTAATTAGAAGTAAATTCACTGTAATGACATCTGTGTGCCCCTTTTAGGTAAAATATTCTGTGTTTACTCAATACAAACTATGTTCTAAAACTGACATACTCAACTAGAACTCATATGAATCCTTTAAATCTCAAGTGGAGTAAAATCACTGGTCTGAATTTCTACAGCTTCTATGTGACCACAAGTATCCTTCTGATCAATATTTTGGGGACATGAAAAAGCAAAATATTTTAAGGTATTATTAGTTCAAGACAGAACTAAGCGTCCCTACTAAAGCTTGAAGTAATCTGTCTTTAGAAGAAAGACTGTGACTCCACTCAGGAAATTGGGCATAATTACATTAAGAAGGAATGGTTTCATCCAAAAAGCACCAGTAATAATTTTCTATAATAAATCTCCATTTTGGCTTAACAGAAATAAACTTTGTCACCCACTACTAGTATAGTGGCTTCCCTCTATGCTACAGGTATTGGGCTATATATGACCAATTTACACCTTGGATAAAAATATTCACTTTTGTATACAGATTTACAGTTTACTAAATATTTTTAAATACTAACATGGGTCTTAAAAGTTCATTATACTGGGTTGACTTTGGTTTTGACATAGACAGATGTTTTGATTGAGAAATATGTGACCAACGACACAAGTCTGATTCTGCATACTTTGAATCCTACTGTATTAACAACGTCATGATACTATCTGGTGTTAAACAAAAAATGGGATCATTCTCTACAAAGTAGGGGGAGATCATTCTTTTTCTAAAAATTTTCAGAAAAACATTACATAATAACTCTTCTTGTTAAATGAGGGAAAGAAAAAAAGTATTTTTAGAAGAGAAAAATTTCATTATTTTGAAAACAGGTTCAAAGGTGTTACCAAATGACTTATCTTTTTATCACATATGAATAAAAAGTCATTCTTTGGCCTTTCGGCTAAGATCAAGTGTAAAAGGTCATTCTTAGTGGAGAAAAAAAATTGTTTCCATTTAGGAAAATCAAGTTGAGGATATGTCTGTAAGCTGAATACTCCATTTAGTGATAATACTTAGGGTAAATGGGATGTGAATATAAGATCTGAAAATTTAACAGAATAATGATGGCTTTGACTTCAGGAAAGGTGTTGTTACAGCATTTGATCAAAAGTTTTTCTTAGTTAAATCTGTCAAAAAATTCTGAACTACCTGAAACCATTTTGATTATATCAATGACAACACTGCAGAAAAAACTGTCTATAAGGAAAAAATTAAGACTTTTAAAAGCTTCTAATAAGGAATTATTTGCCAAGAATACATGATTTTTAAGAAGAATCCTTCTTCATATAATCACAATTCTGATATCCTTTACCTAAGGGGGAATGCGGATAATTAAATTAGAACAAAGCTGTAAGAAAATGTTCATAGATAAGAATTACAGAAACAAATGATCCTAGTGGGTCTGGTAAACATATTTTAATTTACCTACGTTGCATCTTTTAAGAGCTCATATGTGCCACAAAAGTAACGAGTTGCTGTTTTCTTATTAAATGTGAATAGTTCCTCATAAGGTCTAGCAGGTACCAAATACAATTTAATTTATAATGCATGGGGTACTATTAAATACTTGCAAATATTAAGTCAAAGACTGACATACCACTAAGAAAATAATGCAGTGGTACATTGATACACTAACAATGATGGCAAAACCTAATCCAAGACTTTGAGACGCAAAAAACCTAACATATGGATATGGACTTCCTCAGCAGAAATTCAAGTAATGCATAGTTTAAAACAAACTCTTCATGTCTATAATAAACACAAATCAAGCAATGAGAATACCTAATATAGAATTTTAAATTCAGAAAGACAAGAAATTAAAAATGAATGATTACTTCATATTTTATAACGATGATGTGGAAAAAAGAATGAAAAGAGGAGAGGTCATGTCTAGAATAGCATTCAGAAGTAGGCCTCAGTCAAATATTTACCCCTGATTCTTGTCTTTAACCCTAGTGCTCTATTAGAGCTCTTTCAGTTACCAGGAACAAAGATCCACTGAAGCTAATACAAGAAAAAATGGGTCATTCTAATAATGCTAACATTTCATCCAAAGAATATAGAGTAGCCCTTTTGCAAGTTAGATCTGGAAGGTGATTAAATCATTTTCTTTTATCTTGTTCAGGGATTGTGTCAAGTCTGGTTTCTGTCTCTGGTCTCTTTCCCATTCCCCTCCCAGGCCTGGATGGATCTCAGTCTGTCTGCTCCATCTTCCACACTCTACCCACCAGCTCCTTAGCTTCCTCAGAAGTTTTGTTCCTTCATAAACTCAGCCTGCTGCTACCACTTACAGGCAATGCCACCCATGACACATAATACATTAAAGAATGTGGTTTAGTGTTACTTTAGAAATGTTTAAGTAACTTCCATATAATTTCGATTTGTATTAAAGTCTTTTAGTTACTATTATTGTATACTAGGTAATAGAAATGTCTTCCCAAGAAGAGTCATGCCCAGTGGCTTTTAAATTGTGGGTCATGATTTTTAATTTTCAAGGACTAGGTAGTATCAAAAATACTGGAAGCACTGGCAGACTTCACCTAATAAACAGGCTGGGTTCCAATGGTCATTACTTTGTCAGAGATTTAAAATTCAGTTTATCATTTTAAAAAATTATTAATACAAATGGTAACTAGTTCCTACATGTCATTAGTTGAAAAAGCACTGTATATCTAAATACTACTTGATACTTTAATAATTTGCTTTCATTCTCCTTACTTCATATGAGTGAGGTAAGTCAGACAGTAATATTACCATCAGTATTCTATGCTCAAGAGTTTCAAAGCTATAAGCACCTGATTAAAGAATGAGACATTGAGCATCCTATCATTGGATGGCCACATACGAAAGATGTGATCAAAGAAATTG
Organism: Chlorocebus sabaeus; assembly: GCF_047675955.1. Classification (NCBI taxonomy): domain Eukaryota; kingdom Metazoa; phylum Chordata; class Mammalia; order Primates; family Cercopithecidae; genus Chlorocebus; species Chlorocebus sabaeus. Next base: position 81,626,232 of record NC_132928.1, read on the forward strand.
GAGTTTTGAGTTAAAGGTGTTATCAAATTGTCCCATAGGTTACTTTTGATACCAGGATTCTAGTATACTGGAGATTTTACAGATTAGGAAACCAAGGTTTCAAGTTAAGAAATATGTTATGGAACCAGTTCTTTTGACTTCAAGTACAGCTAATTCCGATCATAAAACATACGTTCTACATTATACTTGTAAGAAATCCTGGAATCTAAAATCCCTTTTAATAGTACTTTTATTTTTAAAATAAATTATAAGTTAGAATCCAGTTATGCTGAATATGCAACATTTCTATGATTACACCTATTAAAGTATGGGAATAAGAGTAAGGTCAAAGAGAGCTACATTCATTTTACATTGGATGCCATGCATAAGAAAACAGAGGACCTTTCCTCTTCAGTTAGAGGTAGCAATTGCTTCTAAAACACCACCCAAGGCTTAGTTGAGATGGTCTCTTAGCACTTGTTTAGAATGGAATCTGATCTTTAGCTGAAGCGATTAGGAACAGGAGGTAAGAAAATCCCCATGTCTTATAACCATTTCCAACATATACACAACTGGGGACATGGGTGTCCATAAGTCAATGATTGTATGTCTTCTCTGTATTGCTGTTTACATAGGAGATGAAAATTGGAAACATCAAGTGAGACATGTAGTGTATTTTTAATTTATAATTATTAAATCTTCACTTTAAAGCATTAAAAAAAAAAAAGCTATCTAAAGCCACAAACATTTTACCTATCTACTGCTTTGTTGTTTTTTTTCAGACAGAGTCTCACTCTGTCGCCCAGGCTGGAGTGCAGTGGCATGATCTTGGCTCACTGCGATCTCTGCCTTCTGGATTAAAGTGATTCTCCTGCCTCAGCCTCCCAAGTAGCTGGGATTACAGGCGCCTGCCACCACACCTGACTAATTTTTTTTTTTATTTTTTTTTTAGTAGAGACGGGGTTTCACCATGTTAGCCAGGATAGTCTTGATCTCCCGACCTCGTGATCTGCCTGCCTCAGCCTCCCAAAGTGCTGGGATTACAGGCATGAGCCACTGCGCCCAGCCTCAGCTTCAATTATGAAGAGTAAATGCTAGCAAAATGAATTGATAAAGTTTTTTCTTTTAAAATATTCTATCTAATATTTTGCATGTCCAAAACACTAGGTAAGTTCCACCTATATTTAGGTGTTGTGGAAGTCCAACAAACTGGATTTCATATACGTACAAAACAAGTCATAATCCAATTATTTTCATGGGATAAGTCATTCCCTAAGAGAATGACTCATTAGAGAAATTATTCAAGTAATGAATCTAACTACCAGCAAAGAAGATATATAGGTATGCAGTTGTATTCATTTAAACATTCCACCTTTTGCTGAGTATCACGTATGCCAAGACAGTCACTGCAAAAACATTTGCAAGCTACATGTGGAATGTGGCAAAATTCCTTTTCAAAAAAACCAACAGTGTTTAAATCCTATCCAACTCTCAGCGACTTTTCTTATTTCATAATGCCCCCTACTCCAACTCCCCAAGATTACTCTAATTTATTCATGCTATAACTCTGCTAACTTTGTTTTTTTGTATCAATTCCCTAACAAAACATTCCAAATTGTTCTCATTATTTTTTATTCATCTCATCAAGTTCCACACCGAGTCTTCCACCAATTGGAGTCACACCCCAACTTCTCACTCCTCAGTTCAACTTTAGTTTTCTTGACTACCAATTCCAATTCCTAAGAAATGAGAAGTACGTTTTGAGTAAATTAAATTACGTACTCAAATCACTGTTGAGTGTATCAGTGAAGGTAATGCTGGCTGCTGAGAGAGGTAAATCATGACAACCTAGTGCTTTACTACAATCAAAGTTTGTTTCTGGCACACATAAGGTCAAAACAAATGTTTCCTTTCAATGGTAGTGGTTGAAGGACCTAGACTCCTCCCTTTTAGAGGCTCTTCCATCTCCTTGGTTTCATGACTGCCATCAGAAGGGAAAGGAGAAAGAACACTATACACAGATGTTTATGACCCAAGCCTAGAGGAGGCATGCATTAATTCTGCTCACATGTGAGTGGTCAGAACTCAGTCTTATGGCCACATCTAACTTCAAGACAGCTGCGAAAAACAGTCTAGATTGGTGCTAGGGCAGAGTAGGTGTAGTATGTGCAAATGGATTTGGCCAATCTCTGCTACACTGAACATCTCTTATAGGTTCTTAAATACTTACTTAATAACCTTGGTGTTGAGAGAGACATGTAAGAAATGAAAGCAACTCTGTATTTAAAAATGGTGGCCAGGCGCAGTGGCTCACACCTGTAATCCCAGCACTTTGGGAGGCCATGGTGGGCAGATCACCTGAGGTCAGGAGGTTGAGACCAGCCTGACCCTGTCTCTACTAAAAATACAAAATTGGCCAGGCATGGTGGCACATGCCTGTAATCCCAGCTACTCAGGAGGCTGAGGCAAGAGAATCACTTGAACCCAGGAGGTGAAGAGTGCAGTGAGCCAAGACCATGCCATCGCACTCCAGTCTGGGCAACAAGAACAAAACTCCAATTCAAAAAAAATTAAAAATAACAATGGTTAAAATGGTAAATTTTACGTTACATACATTTTGCCAAAAAGGATCTTAAAATCTTTTTGATGAGACCAAAAGAAATAGTGAAAAAAATATATATATATAAAAAGTTCTAAATCAAACATGAGCAAATGTCAAAATATAATTAAAAACTAAGTATAATATAATCTTCATGTGTTTTATCAATACTACATAGTGTTCCATTTTTATCGTAAATAGGATCTCAGCCTGACTTGGCCTGTCTGCTCTGGTCTAAAAGATGTGAGGAGAAAAAGACAGACTTGTTAATATCACAATATTATCTTAAACCAGTAATTTGAATAAAGAGATTTCCTCAAATATTAGTATCTTAAAATTATAAAGTAGATAAATATTAAGCATTAATGCAATTTGGAGCCAATCAAAATGCAATAATCTCTTGTCCTTTTCCTTTTATTTTTTACGTATTCCCAGATGGTTCAACTATTCCGAAAAGCTCACAGTATACTCTTGGGAAAATGAGTATGTAAACCATTCTTTTAAAGTACTTGCCACACCATATTCCATTGGCAAATGGGGCTAATGCTGGAGCTCAGAGAACAATACTCCAAAATATGGCACTTCAGCATGCAAAGTGTTTTGCACTAAAGGACACTGGAAGGCATCAGAAGCAGCCTCAGAACCCAGATCTCTCTAATCTTCTCCTGCCCTCCTGCCTCTTGCCCCTCATTCTCCCCTGCAAAGCAAGTATAGAAACCAGAATTCCTCCTCACCAAAACAGGTAATAAAAACTAGACTCTCTTCTCCGAAGCCAGCCATAAAAACTACAATTACTACTCTAACCTTCCCCTCACCTTTCTGTCTAGGAACTGGCCTAGACAGAAATTCTGTCTAGAAATTCTCTGATCTACCCTTGTCCACTAACGTAGGTCATAGGACCCTCATTCCAGAGGTGTGCTGTCCCATAACTGGGAGGAAGAAACATTACAAGAGAGAGGCCAAGAAGAATCTGAACAGACAGGTCCTGGTGAGTTTTTACATGCAGTCTATTCATATTAGATCATAATCTTTTTGTCCAGTCTTATTTCTACGTAACTGTCCGTTTTTCAATGAACCTAAGCATTGAAAAATGGATAGCTGTCCCATATCTTTGGGGTCTTCACTCTGAAGGCTCCTGTGTCACGTAAAACTATAATTAAATAGATTTGTTACGCTTTTCTCTTATTAATCTGTATTTTGTTATAGGAGCATTGGCCATAACCCTTATGATGGGAAGGAAAGGGAGCATTCCCTTTCCACTACTATACTACCAAATATAAACTAGTAGTGCCTTTATAATTCTTATATTTTCTTACTGTTTTTTACATAACAGAGAGAAAAAGAAGTTAATAATCCTGGGAAATTTACCATGCCAATGTAATCCTACCTACTTTTAGAAGGTATCAAAATATTTGTAGAATTAAAGAATGTCACCGCTAAAAGGAAACAAATTTGTATAGTATTAGATAACACTTCTGTTGGTCCCAGACAAGGCACATCAGAGGTGAGATTACCCTGCAGATAACTTTTTTAAGAAAGGATAAAAGTAACCTAGGTATTACAATTTTCTAGATAACTTTTAAGTCACATAAGCATTTTAATAATTTTCAATTTTTATAGCAGATTTAAATTCCTACATATTATATAATAAAATCTCTAAAGGAGCCAAGCATAAGATATTCCAAATAATTTCCAAACACATTTTGGTTATGAATACATTTTAATTTTACAGTCATTAAAATTTACACAGCTTAGTAGAGGTCACAGCAGGTGTTACGTTATTCTCACGAACAAAAGTTTAACATTAAGAACAATTCATATGTTTTGACACATCTGCTATATTCGTGTTGCAAGGACTAGACTGTGAGCTTAAGGTTTTATTATATTATGCTTACATTTGAACGGGTTATCATAAAAAAGAAACATTATACTATAAGACTTCAGAGAAAAAGATATACATTAAAACAGCAACAACCTAAATATACTTTATAACATAAAGTTCCATTAAAGCAACTCCATCTAAATTTTAACATTTCTAAATATTCTGTGCATGCTTCCGAGGACATGCATATGAATAAAATGCTAAGGGGAAAACAACATAATTGCCAAAATTTGTTTTATAAAAGGCAATTCCCCCATCACAAAACTTCACCATTTCTAGTGATCATCGCACCCCGAGACCAAAGCATGACGTTAAAGAAGGCCCTTACAATACACATAGAAAGTTAACAACTTCCTTCAGACGAAGAAGAACAAATTCTAAACTAGAGAACCCTGGATGAGAATGACCTGCCCAATCCCCACTGAAAAAGATGGAAAATTTTTTCCTAAATGGAGAGAATCACGTAACAATTCATGTCTTCAATAAAACATCAACTAACTCAGAAAAAGAAATACCATGGCAAATTACACCTCAAATAATATGTTAGACATGCGCAATATAAAAACAACTATCACCATAAGAAACTTGTCTAAGAAGCAATTAATCTTTCTCAAGAAATGCAGTAAGTCTGGGCACCCATTTTCAAAATTATCAAGGCCACTTTTCATTTAAACATTAAGATTTATTATTTTCATTTAAAATGTTCAAGGTGAAATTGTTAATATGTGTTTTAATACATTAGTTTATAAGTAATAATAAGGTCTGAAAAACAATTTATAAAAATGACTGTTTTTCAGACCTTATAAATCATAAATACTTTTCCCAGCTCACACAGGCTCTTTATCTGAGGGATTATTACAAAGCAACTAAAAACTCAATCACAATATAACGAAAATAATGTTAGCTGGCATAGGAGAATGTTTTGAAGTGCTTTCTGAATACCTCAGTCTCACACTCAAATCAGGAGCATCTGTCCACCAACTGTCAAGATAACGTCTAGCCTAAGAGTTTTCCTGAATTCATCACTATTCATAGATGCCTGTTGTCACTATTCAGAAAAAGAAGAAAGAAAGAGCCATACTTTCGAAGCTATTTTCTTTTTCTATATGTCCTAGTAGAGGCGAATATAGAATTTATCACTTTGAAGCCAATGTAGTCTGAATCAACCGGCCCTCCATCTCCAGATCTAAGAATGCAAGTTAAATGTTCTCTAGAAATTATAGATAATTCACTACATCACATTAATACTTCTCACTTATATTACTACTGATTCAAGGATCTGACCCCTAGACTCAAAGCCTTTACCTCACCATTACTTTCACAACTACAAAGTACAATCCAGCCACCAATCCCTATGGAAAATGGCACAATCAAGAATAAAGTGTTTCCACTGAGGCCAAGCACTGTGGTTCATGCATATAATCTCAGCACTTTGGGAGGCCAAGGCGGGAGGGCTTGAGGACATGACATGAGGTAAAGAGCCTGTCTCTACAAAAACCACAAAAAAAATTAGCCAAGAATAGTGGAGCCTGCCAGCAGTTCCAGCTACTTGGGAGTCTGAGGTGGAAGATCATTTGAGCACAGGAAGTGGAAGATACAGTAAGTCATAATGCACCAGTGCACTCCAGCCTGAGTAATATCTGTCTGGGGAAAAAAAGGTGTTTTCATTGGCTTCATTTTAGATGCTGCTGCAAAATTCAAGTTAAAGCTGTCTCTCTCAAGAAACTTCATTTAAAATGAATTCCTATGAAATTTACATCCTTATTTTCTGAGTCAGATACAACAAATTTCATTTTATAATAAACATATAAATAATCCTCAAGTTACTCAGAAATGCTTTACTAACCCACTGTAACAATGCTGTGTGATACAGGAGAGGAAAACAAGACCCTCATCTCCGCAGTCCTCAAAAGAAAAAGTTACACCAAACAAACAAATGAGATAAAACAAGGTAGGCCAAAATCTAGAAAAATTGAGGAAAAAAGGAAAAAACAAAGAATCCAGAAAAAGGTAGGACTACCCATTACTGAGTGTGCAGTTGTACCATTTTCTGCTTTACGTACTTATTAGTTCAGTCAGTAATATCTCTATTTTTAATTCCTTAAACCTACATACATCAGAGAACTATTAGGTGAGCAAATCAGTAATAAAGACCAAAAACTGAGAATCAATAAGGAAGTTAGTGTCCAAAGGCATATTTTTTTTAAATGCAAAAGGAATTTTTTTCTACATTATAAGACTTACGGTATCTTAATGTTTATTGATTTCCATAATAATTTAAGAGAATGAGTCTTAAGTTTTCATGTAAATATGACTTACCATGTTACTTAATACAAATGCATCCGTTTTCTAGGATCCAGACCTACCAGTTCTAATTTCATTTTCTGGAAAACTACATTTTTACCAAGGATTAAGGGGGTTCTAATACAGGTGGACTATCGCCTTCCCTTTAAGAAATACTAACTTAAGAGCTGAGTATCTCCTGGGAGAAAAAACTGAATTTTAAATTAAAATTATTCTTAAATCATTCAAATCTCTGGCCAAAAAAATACATATCCGTTTCTGAGGGAAAAAAAGATGAAGAAAAGGCAACTATTGTTATAAAATATCCTACGGTATAGAAGGAAAATCAGGTACACAAGAAACAAATGTAGGGTTAGGCACAGTGGCTCACACCTATAATCCCAGAACTTTGGGAGGCTGAGGCAGAAGGATCACCTGAGGCCAGGAGTCCAAGACCAGTCTGGGCAACATAGCAAGACCTTGTCTAGACAAAAAAAAAAAAAAAAAATTAAATTGGCCTGGCATGATGATGCACGCCCGTACTTCCAGGAGGTTCGCTTGAGTCCAGCAGTTTGAGGATGCAGTGAGCTATGACAGGGCCACTGCACTGCAGCCTCAGAGACAGAGCAAGGCCTTGTCTTTGAAGGAGGAAAAAAAAAAAAAAAAAAGAGAGAAAGAAATGAAACTGCAATAAAGGCAGTAAGAAAAGTTCTGGAAAGTGCTGACAGTTTCAGAGGGAAGAGTTTACTTTCAAATGGTGACAAGGGAAGACAATATAAAAAAGGTGAAACTTGAGCTATCACTTGAAGGGTTGATGAGTAGAACTTCACTAGTGACTAGAGTGAGTGAGGTAGTCCATGGGGGCACCATGCTATCTGCAAAGATGCAGGAAAAAAAATTATAACACCACTCTCCAGGAATATGTGACTAATCTAGCAGGATAACAGAACAGAACTCAGCCATTTGTGTGTCTCTACTTCAGAGACAAGAATAATATACTTCAACAGTAACACTGCTCACTGCATAAGGAGATTTGCAAGGGTTAAAGGTCAGGGCATAACCACCCAAATAAGGTCCTTGTGACAACTAAATAAGATAAAATATGTTTCAGATCATTACATTCCTTTTGAAGGTCACTTTGACTATTTCAATACACAGTTCAAATATATTTAATTCTTCCAAAACACCATTGCCAAGAAAAATTAGTGAAAGTGATAACTGGCTTATATAATTTGGTTGATTTAATGAAAAAAAAACATATGCCACATATACGTGGCTAAAAGATGTCAGAGTTGATTCAAAATGGATAAGCAATATATATGTTGTTACAATTTTCAAAGTAATAGCTAAAAGTACACACAGAAAGGTGTTTATGCACATTCACTCATTTATCTGGCACTTCATAGAATAGGAAAGCTATTGACCTTTTTAAAAGGTTAGTTCTCATAAATGCCTAGTGCAGGCAGATCTGGAATTTAATACCTCCAACATTAATGTCTAGTGTGCTGGTGGGTACTACTCATCTTTTCAAATCTGTTTTAATTATTCTGTTGCTGGGCATTATAACGGATCTTAAGTTTGATAAATTTAGAGTTCCAACTAGAGGATAACCCACGCCCCAATATGTAAGCCAAATCCATTTCAATTATTTATGAAAGGCAGATAATAACAGAACAAGACTGATTATTTAGGTATTAAAGGATGTATAAGTAAATTCCAGTGATAAAATCTGGAAAAATTACCAGGATGAAGAGTCAGGTGTTTTTTAACCTGTCGGAAAAAACTGTGGGGTTAATATTATTTGATCTACCTACTAAATGTAAAAATATTTTACACCTATAAAGTGAACTCAATGCAGGGAACAACCTAAAATATGGCAAATATTTAATATGGTTGTTTGGTAATATTTAAGTTCAGTTTCTATAACTTACAACAGTAAATTCTCAAAAGAAGTTATCAATTTTCCTGAAAATCTTAGTCTGTAGCTTCTCAACTTATCAACCAACATTCTCTTTTTCAACCCAAGAGAAAGTTCTTTATCTACGAACAAGCACTCAGTCCCACAGCCATGACAGTTGTCAAAATAACAGGAAGAAAAATGGACCAAGGATATATAAAGCTGAAAATGGGTCCGAATGCTCAAATTAAGAATCAAATTTATATTTTTATTTTTCTTGCTTTTTCTTACAAGCCAGGGCATCCTCATAAAAAAAGCAGGTAAGAATATGGCAAGAATAGGGATACAAAGTAAAAAGAAACTTGTTTTCCCAAACATCTGGCATCCTTCAACAAACTCTAGCAATGAAAAGTCAAAGCAAAGTAGATAAGATTCTGCCAATCACCTTCTACTTAGGCAGTGGCAATAGGTGGCCTAGCCAAGGCTCCCTGCCTGAGCTGAGAAGAGGGATGTCAGTATTGTGGTAAAGCCTACCTCCTTGGTCTTCAACAGATTCCTTCCATACCCCTAGGTTATGACAGAAAATGAGCAATTCACACAAACATAAATGTGAACCATTAACATTTAAAAGGAGCCTAACCTACATAATAAGTGCTGAGGCTGAATACACACCGTGGGTCAAAATCAGGACAAGGCAGTTCGACTTAGCATCTGTTAAGGGAAGAAAAATAAAGGGCAGACAAAAGACAACATTTAATCCTAGGGTCAGCCTTCATAAACCAGACTACAATACCAAAAGTAAGTTAGTTGGTTGGTTGATTGAGACAGGGTCTTGCTCTGTTGCCCAGGCTAGAGTGTGATGGCACAATCTCAACATAGCTTCGACCTCCCGGTTCAAGCAATCCTCCAAAGTATCTGGGATTTCAGGCATGCACTACCATGCGTAGCTAATTTTGTTCACTTTTTGTGGAGACAGGGTCTTGCTATGTTGTCCAGGAAGGTCTAGAACTCCTGGCCTCAAGTGATCCTCCCACCTCAGCCTCCCAAAGTGCCAGGATTATAGGTGTGAGCCACTGCTTCCAGCCCCAAAAGTTTATTATTATAAGGACTCTTACTCTTCAAATTTATAGGTTGAAATCCCAAAACTGAAAACCCTATTCTTGCAACAATAACTTGGAGTATTTAGAACTCATGAAACCAAGTGTCACATCCTCTTTCTTAAGTCTACAGAAAAGGAACCTCCACCCTTAGAGTTCAAAGTCTTTCTAGCAAAGAAAAAAAGAGAACTAAGAAAAAAATCATAACTATTTTGTAAGTATCAAACTAAAAAATTTGATATAATCTTAGTAGTTTACAAAAACAATAATTATAATACTGATTTCACATTTAGGCATAGAGAGATGTTGGCGTTTAAAGAATTGACCTAACTATAAACAGCACTCAGCTACATCTCTCAAAAATAAGTGAAAGCCATTCTAAGAGCTTGAAGTATTATGTTGTAGTCCTATGATATTAATAGTTTAACGGAAACCACATACAACTTGAAGACTAAAACTACCAACTCCCTAAACAACTCACAGTGTACACTAACACGACTTGACTATTCAGAGAGCCTCACCCTGGCAAATGGTTTGATTGTTCATTACAGCAAACTCCTGAAACACACATCAACTTTTCAATAGAAAGCCCCAACACCATGTAAGATTCTTTGAATCCCTTGCTGTTGCATAATGGTCATCATCCAATCCTAATCAAACACACACACACCCAATATTGACTCAACCTCAACCAAACTTTGATTCTCAGTACATACTATTCTTGCTTTCTTTCCTCCAAGACACTGCCAAAGTTCTAACCAGGTGGTGTTTGCCCTTTCTGTGACAGGCAATAAACTCCTATCTATAGGTCGTGAGGGAGACACTTGGGCAGCTAGAACTTGATACTATGCCACTTTAAGTTTTAATCATTCGGGAATATAATGCAAGGAGTTCTTGTGAACTTACAGCGTGCTAATGCATCATACTAGCAATTGTGAATTTAGATCATACCTAGGTTAGATTTCACGTAACACTTTACGGGAACAGACAGGACAAGACAGGTAATACCAATGCTTTTGCAGAAAAACTGTCTGGTCATATGCTATCAGTTCTTCACCATTTCCAAGAATAACCACTTGAAAGAAAATTTTCAAAAATCTAAAGCCTTAATAAAACTAAGATCAATGAGTTTTAAAGTACATGTCACTAAAAGCACAAACTCATTTGCAGTCTTGCAGTCTACAGACTCTAAGGCAAGAGTCATATGCCAGACATCCCAAAAGAGGCAAAGAGTTATTAGAGACCAAAAGGACTTCAGGGAAACTTAGTTCTTCCTTAGAGAGAGGAGTCCTAGATGGAGTCGCATGGCTCTCCAATACGCAGGCATCAGGCAGGGTATCAAGAAATGATAAAAGATCAGAAAGGAAGAGCCAATGAGTTAGGAGAAACCAAGACTGGGTTTCGAGAATTGAGTTGCTACTTGTGCTGAATGATATTAAGAGATGGAGAAAAAGAAAGAGAAAAATGTTCACGCAGATGTCAACGATTTTTACTAGACTCTTCAGAGGGTAAGAAATCCAAATAAACTAGAATTTAGAGCAGAAAATTAACTACAAGGTGAGAATATGAAAGATGCCAGTGTGGACAAACCATGCAATAAATTTTATTAAAAGGAAAGCAGAAATAGAGGCAGCAGTGGAATGGGAAGTAACGTGTCAAGAGGGGCTTTTCTTTTTAGGATGGAAGATACTATTGCACCTTTATATGCTGGTGTGAACGATAAAGCAGAGAGGGATAGACTGGTAAAAAGAGAGGGAATAATTAAAGTTGAGATTTTGAAAAGATTAAAAGGATGGAATTCAAAATACTAGTGAAAATAAGAGCATATGCACTGAGTTTAAAGCATGAGAATATGGTGAGAACATAAATTGGTACAACCTTTCCAGTAAAAATAATCAAGTGCCTCATAGATTATAAACAGACATGAAAGTAACCATATCCTTTGAGCCAGTAATTTCACGCACAAAAGTTTACCTTAAAAAAAGATCTGAAATCTTAACTGTCTAATAATCAGGGAGAACTGTTAGGTAAATAATTATAAAATGCTATTAAAAGTCCTTAATGATATGGGAAAATGTTTACAATATTAAGAGAAAAAAAGCAAGATATAAAATTCCAAATGTTTGATTTTAAAAATATAAAAATATGTGCATAGACAAAAGATTATGGAAACATAAAATATTAGTAATATCTCTGGACAATAGATTATAGTGTTCTTCTTTATGTATATTTTTCATTTTCCCTAATGAGAATGGGTTATTTTATTACCAGAATAATTTACTTTCATCTTGCCTGTATTTTCCAAGTCTCTCTACTGACACCTTCCTAACAGCTTTAAATATTTGTGTATTTCAGAAATAAAACTGTGATAGTGGCAAGAGGCAGACAAACTCCTAGGCAGATTGGGACAGGTCCCCAGTGAAACCCAACCTTCAGGCTACACACAGCACGAAGCCTGAAAACCTGGCTGCCAGTTCCAGGTGGAATCCACAACCTGGAGAGCGAATTTCCTTTATGCCTTTCAGCCAATCAAATGGTATTTTTTCCAGGTCCACCCATGGACCACTCAGCACACACGTCCTCCTGCCCATGGACCAATCAGCACGCACTTCCTCCATTCAGCACCCATAAAAACCCCAGCTTCAGCTGAACTCAAACACAAGTCAGGAATACCTTTAGGAGCTGTGTGTCCTCTTTGGGTCTCCTCTCTGCAGAGCTGTTCTGTCACTCAGTAAAACTTCTCCACCTCGCTCACCTTCCAGTTGTCCACATAACCTCATTCTTCCTGGACAAAGGACCAGAATTCAGGACCCACCCAACAGTGGGCATGAACAGGGCTGCAACGCTTTCCTGGACAGCTTACCGAACTGTGGGTGGTGACATGCTCCCATTTGCTGGACTGCAGGAGTGAAGAGCAGTGACACTTCTGGGAGCCCAGACCTCAGGATTTCCTGAGCCAGAGCTGTAACACTATAGACCTCCTGCCTTCTGCCTGCATTGGGCAGCTGCCCCATGTGACAGGAAGTGGCAGTGGAGCTGGGCCAGCCTGGGAGCCGCTGGCTGGGGTGAGGTGGTGGGACTGAACAAGCTGAAACATGCTCCCCCTGCTCGCCAAGCCGCGGGTGGTGAGAATGAGAGAGCATGCCTCACCCACTCCTTGAGGCTCTGCAGTTGCTGGCATCCCCAAGTTTGTGGGTGCCACCACATCCCCCTCTTCCAGGCACCAGAAACTGCACCAGAAACTGCGTGTGGCACGCCTGGTCCAGCTGCAGTCTGGCAAGGAGCTGGCACCTGTGCCAGCACCCAGAGCTGCCCGCCCCACCACAGCAGCCAGCACGCCTGGCTGCACACTGTGGCCGCACCCTGTGTTAGCTCTGTCACACACCTTCACTGCTCTGAGCCTGGCTTGCCCTCGTCAGGCATGCGATCCGGGTTGGGCAAACTGAGTGCAGCCTGCCGGGCTGAGTGGGTGGAACGAGCACAGGGGGAGTGAGCGAAACTCAAGTAAGAGCGCCACAGGCCACAAAGGTTCCCGGCTGGCAAAGTGACACCTGAAGGATCCCATGACATTTCGATTATTTCTGCTCATAGCATAAAATCTTATATGCAAGCATCTACCACAAGCCAAAATGAAAGCAAAAAAATATATAATAATAGCCTGCTGTAGATATATATTAAGATGTTGTAGCAGTTCATGTTTTCTGCCATCCATACTTTTAAGATAAATGGCATGCAGTATCACCAATAATAAGGCAACAGAGAACAAAGAGTCTACAAGAATTTAGAAAACACTTGGTTTGATATACAACAAGAACTAAGGGGCAAGAAGAGGTAATGAGCAAGCTCGGAGTCACTCTTACTGGATGGTCTCAGTAGAGCAACAGTAACTAGGATAAGCCAAGGCGTCCTCTACGCACATAGTGAGGCCAACTTGAGACAAGCAAGGACATAGTTGCAGACTTGGAAACTAGCCACCGCAGCCATTTAAAAATCAATAGAGAGATTATTTTTTAAACCCTCTTTATCCAAAAAGAGTGTTCTGTGAAGAGAAATAGAAGGCACTAGAAGTGAAGCACTGAAAAGTCTCAGTTCATGGAATGATCGCATTTGTAAACTAATAGTTTGTGCCTCTTTTTAGAGTCAAAAGTCAGTAAGTTCAAGTCAGTAAGCTCAAGTCAGCAAGCTCTGGGTTGGAATTCTAGCTCCTGTTTATTAGTTGCGCAACCACGGACCAATCTACTTCGCTAACCCTCAGAATCCTCATTTATAATTTCAGGATTATGATATTGTACTTACAGAGCTTTGAAGAGGATAAAATGAAATAAAATGGGAAAACACTCAGTGAAATGCCTCATACGTAATTACCATGTAACAGTTTTTCCTTTCTTCCTAATTTCATTTACCACCTTCACAATTTGTGTTATATTCATATGCCATCTACATTATTTACTTAATATTGTTCTTCATATAGATTTACATTTTTTTCTAAATAAATTTCACCTCATCTTAACAACACTACCCACTGAGAGGCTGAATATGAAATGGACAACAGTGAGATCATGTATAACCACAGAACTCTGAGCCACAACCTTTGCAACCAATCCAGGATGGCAAACCACAAACTCTGCAGCCAAGAGCCCAGAACAGTCAGGACTTGGGCAATAACAACCCAGGACCAAACAGAAAAAGCTAAGATGCTCCCCAGACCAGTCACACAAGATACCCACACCTCCAGCTTTCCCATGCCAACAGCCTTCCAACCAGAGCATACCTAAAGCTGCCTCTTTTACCCATTATAAAGCTTCCCCAATCCTTTGCTGAGTCTACCAAAGGGAAGAGATGGTGGCTGACTGGATGTTTCTCAATCTTTGGAATTACTAAATACAGCAAATGGGTTTTTAAATAATACCCTGAGACTCTAGGTAGTCTAGAAATTTACAACACTGCTTCTCAGTGATGACAGAGTTGTTAAATAACACACTGGTTTATTTAGTGAGTTTGTGTACTGATAATAAAAATTTAAGTCATGTTGAGAAAAATAAAGAATAAATACCAATGAACAAACAACAAGCACTCTCAAGGACTATATGGTGACACATCTATTGTTACGTGCATTTGCCTATCAGTATTGTTATGGTTCTACAAGAAACCAGTGCAGCAGACTGTAGCTCATTATGTACATTCAAGTGATTAGCAAGCACTTGTTGCCTCTTTCACACCACCCTCCAAACAGCAGCCTTTGAGAGGAGAATAGACTGCAAATTTATTGAGAGAACACTGTTAATCCTTTGGGGAGAATGTAAATGTAAACAGGACTACTCTACATCAAGGTGCTTTGACAACAACGATCATCTGCATAAACACATGCTCAACAACAAACAGGTGTTCTATTTCACAACTAGCACCCATTTGATGCTTTCAAGTAAGCATTATGCACAAACTGTTAGAAGTACTTTGAAACCAGCTGCAATTACTATAATTAGCTGCTTTCCTATACTTTGTTTCCTTTTACCTGTTCAGTACTGTGCTATGCCAATTCATACACTCCAAGTAAAATGACCAGTTCAGGACTTTTACTGGTAAGGTATGAAAAGCTCACAAACTAGACTCAATTTAAACTAACTCAACTGGAACTTTCTGCAAAATATCACAAATACTAAAGGCAAAATTCAAATACTTCTATTTTAAAATATACATTAATGAGACAAAAGATTGTTCTTTTTCAAAGCTGTTTAAAGTTTTGAGTCATAAGAGACCTCAATTATTGTGGTATTAAATGACTAGAAGAAAGGGGAAATAATCTAAAAGTCTATCAATTAAAGAATAAACAAAAAGTAGTACTACATATTCAAATGGAATACTACACAGCAGCTAAAAGGCATAACTTACCAATAGCTTTAGCTACAGCTGTAACTACATTGCACACAGACAGAGCACAAAAACAACACTAAGTGAAAAAAGGAAAATTTCAGAATGCCAATAAGTATAACCTGACAATCATAAACATATGTAGTGACCAAATCAAAATCTGTATACAAGTTATATCTCAGACAGCTTCT
Organism: Chlorocebus sabaeus; assembly: GCF_047675955.1. Classification (NCBI taxonomy): domain Eukaryota; kingdom Metazoa; phylum Chordata; class Mammalia; order Primates; family Cercopithecidae; genus Chlorocebus; species Chlorocebus sabaeus. The sequence continues at coordinate 81,642,028 of NC_132928.1, forward strand.
GGGTTCAGTTACAGACCTCTACAATAAATATGGCAATAAAGCAAGTTACATGAAATTCTGGTTTCCCAGCTCATATAAAAGTTATATTTACACTACACTCTAGTCTATTAAATGTGCAACAGCATTATGTCTTTTAAAAAGTACGTATCTTAATTAAAAACTTTTTGCCAAAAATGCTAATGAAGTGAGCATATGCTGTTGGAAAAAATGACACAGACAGACTTGTTCAACAGAGTTGCCACAAACCTTCAATTTGTACAAAATGCAATATGTGCAAAGTGCAATTAAAGCACAATAAACTGAGGTACACCTGTAACCATCAGTCTAATTCTAAAACCAAGATTTTCAAATGTATTAATATAAATCTCAGAAAATCCAAAAGTCAAATATGGCATGAACTCTCAACAGAAAAAAAGTAGCTAATTCTCTTAAATCCAATCCAATGATAAATGCACTGTCAAGTCCATCAGGGCTGTGACTATTTCAGCACTGTGTGCTGCTGTATCTCCTGTACCTCACTGGCACTTCCAGTAAATAATATTTCATCAGTAAAGAATTTATGAAAGAGTGAATGAATGTATGTATGAATGTGTAAATGAGTGCACAAATCAAAGTTCACAAATAAACTGAAACGCTGAAGTACTGTTTAAAAATATACAGTGTGAACTATGAAAAGGAAAAAGAATACCAGGTCACATTACTCCATTACACTCAGGCATTGCTTAATGATGAGGATACATTCTGAGAAATGCATCATTAAGCAATTTCCTCACCAAGTGAACATCATAGAAACACCTAGATTTTAGGCTACAAACCTGAACAACATGTTACTGTACTGAATACTATAGGCAGTTCTAACACAATGGTATCTGTGTATCTAGACAAATCTAAACATAGAGAAGGTACAGTAAAAATACAGTACACAGGGTTAAAAAAAAAAAAAGTGGTACACCTGTCTAGGGCACTTACCATGAATGGGGCTTGTTAGGACTACAAGTGACTCTGGGTGAAATCAGTGGTGAGTAAATATGAAGGTCTAGTATATTACTGTAGACTACTATGGACTTCATCAACACTGTACACTTAGGCTACAATGATAAAATATTTTTTTCTTCAATAATAAATTCACCTTAGCTTACTATAACTTTTTTACTTTATAAACTTTTTAGTGTTTTAGCTTTTTGACTCTGGTAATAACACTTAGCTTAAAGCACAAATACACTGTACAGCTGTACAAAAATATTTTCTTTCTTTATATCCTTATTCTATAAGCTTTTTTTCTATTTAAATTTTTTTTTTTACTTTTTTGTTAAAAACTTAGATATAAACATACATATTAGCCTAGATCTACACAGGGTCAGGATCATCAATATCACTGTCCTCCTCCACATCTCATCCCAGTGGAGGGCTTTTGGGGGCAATAATGTGCATGGGGCTGTCATCTCCAATAACAACGCCTTCTTCTGTAATATATCCTGAAGGACCTGCATGAGACTGTTTTACTGTTAACCTTTAAAAAAGGAAAAAAAAGTAAGTAGAGAGAGTACACTCTGAAATGACAACAGTATAATAAATGTATAAACCAGTAACACGGTCATTATCATTATCAAGTACCATGAAATGTATAAAATTGTATGTGCTATACTTTTATACCAAACTGGCAATGCAATAGGTTGGTTTACACCACCATCACCATAAAAACGTAATGCACTGTGCTATGATGTTATGTCACTAGGCAGTAAGAATTTTTTAGTTCCATTATAATCTTATGGGATCACTGTCATATATGCAGTCCATCACTGACTGAAACATCATTCTGCACCACATGACTATTTTTCAAGATGTTTCTAAAAATATCATCCAAGTATGATATTTGAAACTTTAACAGGCTACTCATACCAAAAGCAATTTGTAACATTACTTTGTACCCAGAAAAATATTTTGTTGTATTTCCTCTCATAATGTTTTTCACCATTTTTCTTTATTAGAGTCTACTGTGGCATACCTAGCAACAACCGTTAGCATGAGTTAGCATCCATCTTTTTATTAGACAGCTGCAAAAATGGGTGCATGCTCGCCACAATCACCTGTGGGAAACAAATGTAAACCCCACTAATGGGTCAAACTGTAGAGGAGAGAAGCCAATGACAGGTGTTTGAGACAGTGCCATGGAAGAATAAATAGAATGGGAGAATGAATTTGAAGTTCAAAGTAAGTATTTCAAATATTATTAAAAAGTAAAATTACTTCCTTTTGCTAGTGCTAAACACAAAATACATCCTAAATAAATATTAAGTACAGTGGTAAGTAATTTAGGGGGAGATGCATTTAGCCTTGGTTATATTTAGCCTAAACCATCTGCCACATACTTTTTTTAATCTGTAAAAATAAGAAAATGCAAGTGCTAGACAGAAAGCTCGAGATGGGGGTAAAAAGTATATGCTCTGTAGTCAAATACATGGATTCAAATCCTGGCTCTGTCACTTATTATCAGTGTAACCTGGATAACATTAATCCCTCTGAAACTCCCATTTCTTTCACTAGAAAACTGGATGATAATAGTTTGGTAACACCTACCACAGAAAGTTGTTATAAAGCTTAAGTTATTTTATATAAATCAATTAGCATAGTGCCTGGCACATACCATAGTAAGCAATCAATGTCAGAAATTACAATTGCCAATCATTGTTAGTAGTGATAAATCCACATTCAGATTCCAAAAAACTGAGGTCAAGAAAAACACAAAAGGCCTTAAATGGCTGTACTTGATGCCCAATGTTAATGGAATTTACTAGAAAGAAAGGAACTAAAGAAGGCTAAAGGAATCATAGTCCTGGAAGAAAATGAAAAGCAAGAATTAGAAAAAAGAATGGCTCTACCAATAAAGGTTTAAAAGTCAGAAAAATAACAACTATAGGGATATTTTGTTCTTAAAGCTGTTTCAAAGGCAAACCAAAACAAGAATGAAGTGAATGGTATTTACAGCAATCTTAAAGAAATTAGGAGCCTTGCAAGTACTAAGCTCAAAGATAAGGAAATGGAAGCCTCACAACAAAATGAGAAAGTCAGGGCATATGCTGATTTGAAACAAAACAGACGTACTAAGACTTTGCTTAAGATTCATCTACTTTAAAACACCTCAAAGTCAATGTAACTCCATCCAGATGTATGCCACCCCTATTTTGCTATTTTCTTTCCACCTTCCCAACAGATAACAGCCATGTAACTGGCATTTTATAGACGCAAGTATTTGCTGAATAAAGGAACCATCACACACAAATAACATATGTAAATTATCTGAACACAGAGTAATCTTTCCAGCATCATTTCTCACTAGTCCCTTTCTCACAGAATCCCTCAAACCCTGCTAATCTACTTTCACTTCCAGAAAGGTGCAAGAGTCCTTTCGGTCA